>NW_026606790.1:2395000-2576411 GCF_029890125.1 Rhinichthys klamathensis goyatoka | reverse complement strand
CATAAAAATGTAGTTAATGTAGGCCAATATATATTCCTTTATTTTATGGAATATTCTTTGATTTTAGAGTTGCACATATCTTTTCAAATGTATACATTTGTTCTTAATTTAATGTTATCCTCTCCATAATGTACTTTAGAAACTAAATCTAACCACTCATTTAAAACTGGGGATTCTTGCTTTCTCAAAAAAAATGATTGCATTAAAAGCTGTAATTCTCAGCATTCTAAATAAGTATATATCATCTTTATAAAGTAGCATAGGTCCTATACCCAAAACTATATTTTGTATCTTTATTTATTTAGTTTCTTTAAAAAAAATCTTCCCTGAATTAGGCTACTTCTGTTCAATTTCTTTTTTTATTAGAAGTATAAAATATATGAGTGTAATGAGCTAGAAGTTCACTGCAACTTATCCAACATCCTAAAGAGAAATTATTATAATTAGAAGATATTTCTAGTGTTATAAAATATCGCATATTAATTTTCCAAGCAAAATGTATATTTTTGTCAGAATTATTGCGCTCCTATTTGGCGCGCATGCGCGCAGCAGCGCTCGTTCAATATGAAGATTAGCAGCAAAATGGATACATTTGCACGACTTTCTAACATTTACAGATGGAGAATATAACTGTAAAATGTAATTTGTGCACTGAGGGAAAAAAAAAAACATGTCACAAATGCATAAAACAGCACAAAATATACGCTGTATGATGGTGGATCGATTTGATCCACGATCGACCTCTAGGCTGCTTCAGAAACGCGTGCACACGCAATTATCTAGACTAGATAAACCTGGATTAAATTAGTGAGATTGCGTGAACTTCAATTACCTTTTATGGAACCACTTTAGCCCCAACTTATTTGTTAGGCTCATTCAAGTCCGGTTTTGGAGTTTAATCCCCGCTTTTCTAAGCTTCATTTATGGAACAGCCCCCTGATCTCATGAAACATAATTATGACATGGCGATTTTGTACACTGAAAAAAAATTGGTGTAGTAACAATTTTCACTCAGAAATTGCTAGTAAATTAATTATTTGAATTAAAAGCATAATTTTGAATTAGAAAATCTAAAATAGTATTGTTTTGTAAAATATACTGTGATTCTTATGGAAACTTGCTGTTTTTAGAAAAGAATTTAGGTCTCAACTGTCCCAAATGTCATTGTAGTGTAAACAGATCTTACCAAAACAAGCGTATTAATTCATATGAATTAGCCAACTCTTCGCCAAAACACAAAATAGTTACGAATTGCCATGAAAGTGTGTTGGTGTAAGCTGTAGTAAGCACATGATAACAAAAGGAGTCTTTAATAGTAAATTACACTAGGAACACGTAGGAGAATCACAGGGAAGAAGCAGGAAATAAATAGCCTGACTGCGTCAGACTTCATACTTCTGCTCTATTTCAATCGCTTCTGTACTCGAGACATCGACATGTCTCTCAATTTTCCTCCGGCCTGAAAACAGCCGGCCATTCAACGAACAGAGGGCGGGCTGAGAGCCGTGACGTAGACGCTAAGCACCGAGTTTAAGATTGTATTTTAGGTTATGGAAATCGAAAACGACCGCGGATATGGAGACACGGGATGCAATTCGCTCTGTTGTGGAGAATATTCCCGGCATTTGCAAACTGAAGCCCGAACAAGAAGAGTGTGTATTAAACATTTTGAATGGAGGTGATGTTGTGGCCCTACTCCCGACAGGTTTTGGGAAAAGTTTAATTTATCAACTACTAAGTTACCGATCGTCAGCGAGAAACTGGGGAGGCGATAGTTGTGATTGTGTCCCCCTTGGTTGCACTCATGGAGGATCAGGTTATGGAGGCAGCAAAACTCGGTCAGCCATGTTCACTCCGGTATTTCGCTCGATGGTTTCGTTTTCGCATCATACATGTGTTTACAGTGGAAGTTCGATGCGGCTGAGCTGGCGAATAACACGCGTCATAACCAAACGTTATGTTGGCTTACGGGTAACCAATGATTTTTTACTTCAGACAAGCGCCCAATTTCAAGACAAGACAATTTCTGTGAATGGAGAAATTATACTGATCAGTTTAAAGAACTACAATTATTACTCATTCCATATCTATATTCTTCCTCTTTAACAACTTGAAAATGAAAAAATGAAGTTGGACACAATTATCAATTGTGCAAGGCTAGAAAGGCTACCTAGCTTTGCTATGGACTGTATGAGCAGAGTAAATGTTGAAATACGCAGCACAACACCGTTTTCAACTAAAAAAACTGACAAGTTTGTGTTTTGGCTGTTCATTTACGGGTGTTTCTGCAACTACGGGCACTTTTGACTATCCAATTTTAATTTCAATTTTAACCATCACAGTCTGTAATACATATAAAAATGTACACAAAATAGAATGTAGTCGTTAAGATTTTAATCTGGAACATGTTCCTTTTTTATGTTTTTCGGGTCATCTTCTTAAAAAGTGTCCTTACCGCAACTTTACAATAACGTTCATTTTATACATTTTTCTTTATTATTTTCTATAAAAAAAATTATATATTTAAATAGCTTTTTCAAATTTGATACAGTTTTGTAAATATTGATATAATAAAATAATATACAAAATAGGGAATTTCATGTTTTTTTCTATGCTATGTAAAAAATGTACAGTAACCTTAAATGTCAATTGTTTCCATACACACAAAAGATGACATATTTAACTTTTTATGATGGATGTTGCCATTTCAATGTGTTAATCATCTCAGCTTAAGTGTAAAAATATTTTTTTGCAAATGAAAATGTGAAAAAAATGAAAATAGAGCAGTGCTGCGGTAATGACATCTTGTGTCGGTAAGGACACAATGTTAAACTGCCACGAAATCAAAAACAGGCTACTGTAAAAAAAAGAAAAAAAAAAGAAAAGAAACATGCTACAGAAAACAAAAGGTAATTGCATGTGTAAAAGATAGTAGCAGTTTTGCAGTAAATAACTATTTTAATTAACTCTTACTCTTTTAACTGCTTCAAAAATATTGTCTCCTAAAGTTGATGATTCATGATACTGATGATACTAATATATATACTAATATATGCTTCAGTACTAATAATATACTGAATATTAGTAATTTAATATACAGTAAACCTTCAATTTGTCTCTACCGCAACACAAGGTCTTTACCGCAACACCTAAATTTGCTGCGGTAAAGACATGTTGCGGAAATGACTTTTTTGCTAATATTTTAGCTAATTGGCAGCTAGCAAGGCCTACCACATTAGTTTTGACTCTTAGCATCTTAATATACATGAATTCAACAATAATATATATTTATTTTTAAAATGTAGTTCAAAATACACAATTATTAAGCTGAATGGTAAGGACGCACAATAAATACTAGAGCAGAAAAGATGATGTTTACCTTATTTTTTTGGTATCTTGTGAGTGAGGTAGTGTAGTGGCCCAGTCTGTCAGCAATGTGCTCAAGTGATAATTTCTGTTTCCATAGAAACTAGACTTGTTTGGGTTTGATTAAACTTCATAATAAAAGCTTTTTTTCATTGTTGCGGTAAGGACTCAAAAGTGTGGGACAGGCACATTTAGTTAAAAAAATCATAAAAATGATCAGTAATTAATACAAAGAATTTTAAGGTGCTGTAAATTAATCTGTATATTAAACAATTCCATTTGAAATAATGTCAAATTGTAATTAAATTAGCTTATTTTATGTATCTCAACATTGAGACCACAGGTGTGGGACATTAACAAAAATGGTGTTTTGAGCTATAAATGCTTCATAATATTATATTTAATCACATTAATCAGTAATTATATTTTTTGTCAAGGTGTGTAATGGCACTGTGGATATATTTATGAAACATCAAATGACAAATTTGAACATAAATAAAAAATGTCACTGCTGGGACTTAAAAGTGCCGTAGTTGCAGAAACACCCTTACACGGCAAAAACGATACTGTTATTGTCTCCGTGTAAACTACAAAACTGTGAATTTATGAAAACGGTGACATCATGCGCATGCCGTCTATAAGCGCGTATCATTCTTTACAAAAAAATGAAATCGCCCAGCACTGGGCTGGCATGAATAATAGTTCTCTTACGAGAGGTTCTCTCGTATTGCGTAAGCTAGCTTACGCTGCGGGAAAGATTCATCTTTGCTGAGATATTGAAGCCAAAAATTATTTCATAATTTGTATCCATACACAACGCAGTTCCTCTGCGGCAGACCTAGAGCAGGCTAGCTAGCAGCTCATTGGTTCGCTCAGAGAGAACTGCTTAAGCCTATGGGAGAGCGGGGCTGAACCCGCTTCCAATGAGAGGCGCCCGCGCGCTCATTGCGTCATGGCCCGCCAGAATGGGCGTGGCCATGGTGTATATAACAGTCTCTCCCAGGCTTATATGTTGATTCATTTCATCTTCAGCAAGCTGCACGCTTCTGCTGTCCTGAGAAAAGCCGTCGCCGTCGAGAAGGCATCACTCTAGCGAGCTCCCGGACCCTGAAGAAGCCGGCCGTCTTCGCCACCTTCAGCCGCCCTGCAAGCTAGCGCCATCCGACGACTGTATCCTTCTCTATTATATCTAAAAGAGCCGAGCGTCTTTTTAAAGATGTCTCGTTTTTCCTGCGGCTCTTGCCGCGCTCGTCTCGAGGACGGAGACCGCCATGTCATCTGCGCTCTCTGCCTGGGACTCGAGCACGCAGAACTCGCCCTCGCGGATGGAGGATGCGACTTCTGTGAGAGCCTGCCGTTGTCGTCCCTGCGGGCACGACTTCTGGCAGCAAAATCCGCTCCCGCGCCGCCTTCCTCTTCGCCGCGTAAGAAAAAACGCCGCTCCCAGAGGCCGCCGGAGCCCCCTGCGGAACAATGCGGGCCGCCGCCGCCGCTTCCCGCTCTCCCTCCCCGCCCCTGCCGGACATACAGTTGCCGCCGAGTGGCCGCTCTGTCGCTTCCGATGACGCCGCGGAGGAGAAGGACTCCTGTTCACTGCTCGCTCTGACAGTGAAGAATGGTCATCTCTCGGATCCACGAGAGAATCGGCGGGGATCCGCGCCGGGATAGAGGAGGAACTAATGCGCCTCCTCTCACAGGCCGTCGAACGCCTCGGTCTCGAGTGGTCTCCTCCACCCGAGCAGGCCCCGAACCGGATGGACGGGAGCTTTTTTCATCGGCGCTCGACCCCCGCGTGCAACCGGGCCGCTCCATTCCTGCCTGAACTTCACGCAGAGCTGACGAAGTCCTGGAATGCCCCGCTCTCGGCTAGAAACCGCTCTGATATATCCGCCTCGCTGCGCTCGGTGGACGGAGCCGCCGAGAAAGGCTACTCAGCCATGCCGCCCGTCGAGGACTTGGTCGCCGCACACCTCTGCCCGCCCTCTGCTAGATGGCGCTCTTCCCCCACGCTTCCTTCGAAAGCTTGCAGAGCGACCTCGAGCTTTCATGCTCGCGCCTACGCCGCCGCCGGTCAGGCCGCCGCAGCGCTACATTCGATGTCTGTCCTCCAAGTATTACAGAGCGATATTCTCCGTGAGTGGGCCGAAGGCGGTAGAAACCCCTCCCCCGCTGTCACGGATCTGAGAAGTGCTACGGACCTCGCCCTTCGCGCCACTAAAGCCGCCGCACAAGCTCTGGGGAGATGCATGGCCAGCCTTTGTGTTGCCGAGAGACACTTATGGCTCACGCTCGCCGACATGGGAGATTCTGAGCGCGCCGCGTTTCTTAACGCGCCCCTCTCCCCGACGGGCCTTTTTGGATCTGCTGTCACGGGAATCGTCGATCGCTTTTCTGAGGTCCAGAAAGCTACTCAGGCGATGAATTTGTTTCTGCCCCGCCGCGCTAGCTCTTCCGCGGGCCGCTCTCGCGAGCCTCCTGCCAGAGCTCCACCACAGCGCCCCCCTCCGCAGACTCAAACAGCCCAGCGCAGACAGGGCGGCCGCCCTCGCTCTCGCTCTGACAGCCGCCGCAGACCGCCGCCCCCACGAGGCCCGCGACCTAAGATCACGCTGAAGCCTGATCATCAGAAGTCTGCCTAGCAAAGTCAAGAAAACGACGGTGCTCTCCCGCTGCGGCCGGACCGCCGTCAAAGCTTCGCCCTCTGTCAGTCCCCGTTATTTCGCCGACTGCTGTAGTGTTGACCGCCACAAACAAGCCGGTGTCCCAGCCCGCTTGCGAGCGACAAAAAGCCGTTTTTACGGCTACCCAGAGAAATCTCAAAAAGAGAAAATTTGCCAGTTGTGTAGAAAATGTGCCCACAATCATGTGCTCACCCATACACACAAGCATAACATACCCCGTGTCTCTATCAGAGCCCCATCACATGAAACGGGCACAGCCCGCTCTAATATCAGAGAACATAAACACGCCCACGAGCTCGTGCGCGTGTCCCCTCTCTGCTCGCTCTGTTTCACGGCCCATAGACTCCTCTCTGAGTGCAAATCCCGTTGCCACACACATTCAAAGCGCGCCCACACACTGTGTCCAGCCCGCTATGTGCAGCAATCAGGGCGATATAGCCATTCGGCCACTAGCCGCATGCTCCAAAGCGTGGGAAGCCATTCCAGGCATTTCCCCGTGGGTGCTAAGCATTATAAAGGACGGCTATCTGCTACAGTTTCGCCGCCGCCCGCCTCGTGCGCGCGGCTCGAATCTACTGTCAGCCCGCTGGCCGCCGGCACGCTCCGCTCAGAAATTGCGACACTGTTGCAAAAGGGCGCCATAGAGAGAGTCCCACCATCTATGACCGAGTCGGGGTTTTACGGCCGTTATTTTCTGGTTCCCAAGAAAGACGGCGGCCTCAGACCGATTTTAGATCTCAGGTCTTTGAACAAAGTGCTCATGAAGAGACCGTTCAAGATGCTCACTACCAGGAAACTCCTCGCGCAGGTGCGCCAGGGGGACTGGTTCATCTCTCTAGACCTGAAAGACGCCTATTTTCAGATCCAGATAAATCCCCGTCACAGGCCATTCTTACGTTTCGCCTTCGAGGGTCATGTTTATCAATACGCCGTTCTCCCGTTCGGCTTATCTCTGGCGCCCCGCACATTTACGAAGTGCATGGATACGGCGCTCGCCCCCCTGCGGAGCCAGGGGCTGCGCATATTGAATTATCTGGACGACTGGCTGATTTTGGCCCAATCACAGACGGAGCTTCTGTCGCACCGCGCAGTTCTCCTCGACCATCTGAAAACGCTGGGCCTCTCTGTCAACTGGACAAAGCGCTCCCTTCAACCCAGTCAATCGATTTCCTTTCTAGGAATAGATTTGAACTCGGTCACGATGACGGCTCGCCTGTCTACACAGCGCGCGCGCAGTGTACAGCGACTGGCCGCCTCGTTTCAGATGGGCACCCGCTCACCTCTGAAAACTTTTCAGAGGATGCTAGGTTACATGGCCTCAGCCTCCGCTGTGCTTCAGCTGGGCCTTCTGCACATGCGTCCGCTTCAGCTTTGGTTAAACAGCCGTGTACCCCACCGCGCGTGGAACACGGGCCGCCAGCTGATCAGAGTTACGCAGACATGTCTCACAGCGCTGCAGCCATGGACAGTAGCAGAATGGTTTCGACAGGGCGTCACGATGGGGACCTTTTCTCGCCGAAAATTCATCTCGACAGATGCATCCAACACGGGTTGGGGTGCAGTCTGCGAGGGCTCACCGGCCTTCGGCCATTGGTCGACACAGGAAAGCCCCTTACACATAAACTGTCTGGAAATGCTTGCGGTCGAGAACGCGCTTTCGCGCTTCCTCCCGCTCATTCGGGGACACCACGTCCTGATCCGTTCGGACAACATGGCTGTGGTCTCCTATCTCAACCGTCAGGGCGGTGTCAGGTCCAGGAATCTCTTCCTACTGACACACCGCATTTTAGTTTGGTCTCAGAGCCGCCTGCTCTCGCTCAGAGCGACGCATGTGCCGGGCCATCTGAACGACGGCCCAGACATTCTGTCCAGGAACCTCATCTCCTCAGGAGAATGGTCCCTGAACACACAAACGGTCCAAATACTGTGGCGGCTATTCGGCAGAGCAGAGGTGGACCTCTTCGCGTCAGAAGAGAACGCTCACTGCCCAATATTTTTCTCAAGGAGCGAGGACGCGCTAGCCCAGGAATGGCCTCGCCGCCCGCTCTATGCATTCCCTCCGATCGCTCTGCTACCACAGGTAATTCAGAGGATCAGGGACACACGCCACTCGGTGCTCCTCATAGCCCCGCGTTGGGAGAGTCAGAATTGGGTTCCGGAGCTCACTCAGCTGTCGCAGACAGCCCCGTGGCCCATCCCAGTCAGAGCAGATCTCCTCTCTCAGGCTCGCGGCACGATCTGGCACCCCCATCCACGGCGCTGGGCGCTACATGCATGGGTGATCAACGACTATTCGTTGATTTGCCAGAAGGAGTAAGAAACACTATCATACAGGCTAGAGCACCTTCCACGAGAAGGCTCTATGCGTCTAAATGGTCTGTGTTCTCAAAATGGTGCACCGACAAACATCTGGACCCACGGTCATGCGAGGTGCCGTCTTTGCTTGTTTTCCTTCAAGAGATGCTGGACAAGGGCAGGTCCCCCTCCACTCTCAAGGTTTACGTGGCAGCCGTCGCGGCGTTCTCTGAACCCCGACGCGCTCAGTCCCTGGGCAAAGACGAGTTAGTCATCCGCTTCCTCAGGGGAGCTAAGAGGATGAACCCTCCGCGCCCCCCTTCGGTTCCTATCTGGGATCTTTCTATAGTTCTCGAAGCTATGAAAGCACCCCCGTTCGAACCGCTCGAGTCTGTGGACCTAAAATACCTCTCGCTCAAAACCGTTTTTCTGACGGCTCTGTCCTCAGTAAAACGCGTGGGGGATCTTCACGCGCTCTCATCCAGCGCCGCGTGTCTCGAGTTTGGTCCGAATGATTCTGTTGTCATTCTCAAACCTAGACATGGCTATGTCCCGAAGGCGATTGGTACCCCGTTCAGGGCTCAGATTATTTCCCTATCGGCTCTGCCTTCATCCGATAGTGAGCGCGACGCCAATCTCCTCTGCCCGGTGCGGGCTCTGAGATTGTACACTACGCGCGCTGCCGCGTTCAGACGCGCTGAGCAGCTTTTCGTGTCGTTTGGGGGGGCGCACCAAAGGTCTGGCCGCCTCTAAACAGACACTGTCTAGATGGATAGTAGACGCTATCGCCTCTGCTTACGCATCTAAATGCCTGCCCTGCCCTCTGGGCATCAGGGCGCACTCCACTAGAGGCATGGCCTCATCGTGGGCATGGTCCTGTGGAATTTCCATTCATGACATTTGTGTGGCCGCGGGATGGGCCTCCCCGTCCACTTTTGTCAGATTTTACAACTTGGAAGTTCCCGCCTTGCAGGCAAAATTACTAGCTGTCTAACGACCAGCTCCCTAAGAAGCTGCATTACTGGGAGTCCCTCACACAACCGGTTCGCCCCTTGTGCTCTCCTTAAATGCTTATACACTTCATGTGCCCGCTCTGCCGGCCTCATACATGCTTATGTATACACTTCATGTGCCCGCTCTGCCGGCCTCATAATACATTCACTCCACGTTAAAAATCCCCCGGTATCACCCTGGGATTCATGAGTGGATTCATAGCGCGCACGGCGTTGACCAGGTGTTCCCGCAGCGTAAGCTAGCTTACGCAATACGAGAGAACCTCTCGTAAGAGAACGAATCGGTTACCTAACGTAACCTCGGTTCTCTCTAGAAGAGGGAACGAGTATTGCGTTCCCGGCCGTGCTTGCGCTACTAGCGTTTCGCTTCACGCTGAAATAAATCAACATATAAGCCTGGGAGAGACTGTTATATACACCATGGCCACGCCCATTCTGGCGGGCCATGACGCAATGAGCGCGCGGGCGCCTCTCATTGGAAGCGGGTTCAGCCCCGCTCTCCCATAGGCTTAAGCAGTTCTCTCTGAGCGAACCAATGAGCTGCTAGCTAGCCTGCTCTAGGTCTGCCGCAGAGGAACTGCGTTGTGTATGGATACAAATTATGAAATAATTTTTGGCTTCAATATCTCAGCAAAGATGAATCTTTCCCGCAGCGTAAGCTAGCTTACGCAATACTCGTTCCCTCTTCTAGAGAGAACCGAGGTTACGTTAGGTAACCGATTCGTTTTCGCGGATCCGTGTGAGTGGAGATCGCCTAGACGTTGTTGTCTGTACTCGAAAAACGCAAAAGAAAATCTTTTCCGTTTTTAGTACTTCGTTGTGTTGTAAATGTACCCTTAGTGGGTTTTTTTTCTGTGTTTTTGCACAAAGTTAATATAAGAGAAGATCTGTTCGTGTGTAATGTTGGGATTTATAGGGGTTTCTGTTATGTCTTGGAGGTTACCATTCTGGTGAAGAATAGAGACTGTGTTAGGCCAAGAATGGGCTAGACAGACAATATTAGCCGCATGTATCTTCAAGGCCATAACCATGACCTGAACATTGGGAGGGATGTTGCTGTCAGTCATTTAACATTTCACATGAAACAGTTGTCAAATATTAAATGTTTAGCTACTTACATCTTATCATGCTCACTTCCACTATTAAAAATAAAGCGTCACATTGGAATTCGCGCTCATCTTCTGTGAACAGTAAACCCCGCCTACTTTAATTTGATTGGCCATCAATCATTTTGTCATTGACGAGCGCTGTTAGACTTCTAAGGCAGAACAGACTAAAAATTACAGAAAATATTATTCGGGGGACTTGTCACCCTCTATGTCTAGGTGGTTACAGCCATACGCTGCTTTACTGTAAAAGCAATAACTGTTTATTATAAGGAATATAACTGTAACACAGAAGGTAGGCCTATATATTAATGATTTCACATTTATTTTGATGGTCCCCCAACATACACTCATACTTTGCAACTACATTTCAACTTAATTCAAACCTGAACCCTACCACCTTTGATTTTAAAGTGTAGATTCAATCCACTATTTATTTGTTAATTTTTAGTACTTAAGTTGCACTATAACTGCCTTCACCATAACACCCTATTAATGTTGTATGTGTGTATTGTTCATGCCATGTTTGCTTGCAAACCATCAAGTCAAATTTCCTTGTTAGCACAACTTTTTGGCCAATAAAATACATTCTGATTCTATAGCGCATATAGTGTCCCAGAAACAAACAACCAAACAGGAAATCGTGCTTAATTCTAGCTTTTCTTTATTCATGACTGTAGGGAACAATAACGCTAGTTCATTTCTAACATCATGTGTCTGTGCTGCCATTATACAACTCTTTGGCAACCACCTTGTGAAAATCTTATGCAAGACACTTTTGTTTGCAAGGATGTGACCCAGTGAATGTGAAATCTGTGAAATGCATGCTATTTGCCTGAACCTTGATAATTTTGGACATTGTAAAAGGAGGTTATTGTTCAACACACATGACCTATGATACACATTTTCAGTTCGTTTCTTTTGCTCACACACACACACACACACACACACACACACACACACACACACACACACACACACACACACACACACACACACACACACTTCTTTCAGACATCCATTTCATAGACATAAGAACAAAAGTGTAAAAAGAGTCATACAGTGGTTTTTGGTGTGTTATGCCATTTACATCTAATTTCCAAGCATAAATTTACATTATGATCTTTTTTATTCTATTTCTCTTGCCAGGGAAATGTTTGACAGCACTTTGTTGAGGTGGATATATTCTCTCAGACTTTTAGAGCAGACAGCTCAGTCCACCTCCTCTCTCAGGTTCAATTGTGATATAAAGGCAGGAATAGCAACATTCCCCTAGTAAAAGGTCACTGTATTCATCGTGCCTCGTACACAAAGATCTAGCATAGAAGCTTTATTAGCAGACACAGGAAGTACGGCCTTTTTCTTTGGTGTGTCCAAGTCTCTCCTCCCCCCAGACAGGAGGTGGATGAGGAACCAGATGTCCCTGCAACAGGATGACCCTCCTTTAAATCGTTATCTCTAATTAGAGTGTTGCAGGTATCGGGCGCTCTGTAGCACACATCACAGGCCTGCAATTCATATGCTAATTACGTAGAAAACCCAACAGGAAATTCTCTAGTCTCCATCAGGAACTTGTTATATGGATGTTTTGGTGATTGCCTACTTGTTCTTCCCAGAGATCCACCTTGACAGACCATGGAAATCAGAGCTTTTTTCTCAAGGAAAAAAATGGTATTTGCTTTTCTAAGACAGTCCAAAATATGTTAGACTGTAGATATTGGATTCAAATGCCTTGAAATAATGTATATTATAAGTATAATCATTCCTTATACTTTTGCTGTGGAAAATATCAGATGTTCTCCAACTCATATGAGCTACAGTGTATGTGATTGATCTGATTGGATAAAGAGAAGGGATCATCACATTTATTTACCTATACCAGTAAGTGTTGGTAAATGAACTCCCCCGGCCCCGCTGGGAGGAAACTCCCGTTGCTTTAGCCTATCACATTAGGCTAGCTGAGCAGGAACAAGACAGAGAGAGAGCAGAGCCCATGGGCTTAGGTCAATTCCATTATCACCGATTGAATTGGCTTCCTGCACCGCACTAGGACTAAAATACCAGCTAACGTGCAGCTCCAGGCTGGTTTGCTGGTTTCTAGCATAAGCGCTAGCTGCTTAGCATGAGAATAGCATTGTGTGTGTTAAGCCATTAAAGAAATAAGGCAGCGAACAAAGCGCTATATATATTGCCATTTTTAGATTCACATTTAAAATCACATATTACGACAAATCCAGAGGGAGAGTGACAGATACTTCTACAAAATATGCAAAATGTGCTTTTATACAGACATTAATACATATACTTACTATAATAACAGTAAATTATGCATAATTACAAGTCACTAACCTTAAACCAAACCCTAACTCTAGTAACAATTAGTTAATAAATATTATTCAGTAGTACTTATTGAGTAAGTCCAATGTAACAGTCACCTTAAAATAAAGTGTAACCATAAATTCTGTTTCAAATAAATGCTGTTCTAAAAAAAATTTTTTATCACAGTTTCCACAAAAATATGGTTTCAAGATTTATAATAAAATATAGAATAATTTCTGAAGGATCATGTGACACTGAAGACTGGAGTAATGATGCTGAAAATTCAGCTTTGCAATCACAGGAATAAATTACATTTTTATTTGAAATTGTAACAATATTTCACAATATTAATATTTTTGATTAAAATGTGCAGACTTGGTTAGCATAAGGGACTTCTTTCAAAAACAATTAAAAAATCTTCCCAGCCACAACATTTTTAACTGAAATGTGTGACAAACATGACCATGGTGTTAAAAAGGTAATGGTTATTTAACTTTAAATATACTAACATCATTATAAAACACATTTTATTCAGCTCTGATGGGAAAGATGGAAAAGTGCCTGGACTGCATCCAAGTGAGCGCAGTCGATTTTACCCCCACAAACCTCATGTAGGCATGGACGTCATATGTAGGTCATGACAATAGCTTAAAGGGATACTCCACCAGTTTTTCTTATTAAACTATGTTATTCCCTTAACTAAGACGAGTTGATACATACCTCTCTCGTCTCAGTGCGTGCACTATATCGCTCTGTATGGCCGCAAAACTATGTTAGCACTTAGCTTAGCCCATGCATTAAATATGGGCCAAGCAGAGAAGCGACCAAACACTTCCACGTTTTCCCTATGTAAACACAGTTACTCGAGTAGTGTAACTTGACCTGGGCTGGTGACACAAAATAAACCGTTGCGCTTTTCTAAGCGTTTAAAATTGATGACTATATTGTATGGCGGAATACCATAACAAGTGCTTTTGAGCACTTCGACTTGGCGCAATAATATCTTCACTCGTGAAAAGTCCCGGCTCCCGCTTCCTCTCCCCCTCCCTCTCATTTCCGTCAATACAACCAACGTGACATGCGCCGGTAGTAGTAGTTTGAGCGGAGTTGACGAAGTAACAGGTTGTTGGAAGCTAGTTGGTATACAATCATGGTTAAAACGTGCATCGTAAAGGGTTGTGAAAATAAGGAGAATGTACATAGTGCTGTCATTTTTCACCGAATTCCAACACACCACATACAGCGGAGAGCTTGGTTAGCTGCTTTCGGGAAAGCTCCGGTCTGTTCTGGATCATATCTTTCCCTCTCACGGTCCATAAGAGCTAATTCCTCCTCTGTGTACTCGGGTTCAAACAGATATGGCTCTGGGTCTTCTACAAAGAAGTCATAATCATCTACAAAGTCCGCCATTGCAAATGATCTGCAGTTTGCTAATAGCACAGCACAGGTAGTAAAAGTCACGTTGGTTGTATTGACGGAAATGTCAGAGGGAGGGGGAGAGGAAGCGGGAGCCGGGACTTTTCACGAGTGAAGATATTATTGCGCCAAGTCGAAGTGCTCAAAAGCACTTGTTATGGTATTCCGCCATACAATATAGTCATCAATTTTAAACGCTTAGAAAAGCGCAACGGTTTATTTTGTGTCACCAGCCCAGGTCAAGTTACACTACTCGAGTAACTGTGTTTACATAGGGAAAACGTGGAAGTGTTTGGTCGCTTCTCTGCTTGGCCCATATTTAATGCATGGGCTAAGCTAAGTGCTAACATAGTTTTGCGGCAATACAGAGCGATATAGTGCACGCACTGAGACGAGAGAGGTATGTATCAACTCGTCTTAGTTAAGGGAATAACATAGTTTAATAAGAAAAACTGGTGGAGTATCCCTTTAAGACTCCACAGAACATAATGCATTTCTTTTCCAAGTATTTCTGTCAAACTACTTGCACTTTCACCATATTACCCTCCAGGTTTGGCCAATACCGTCACTAAAAAAATCAGTATTAAATCAATTACGGAGCTGAAACAACCCATTTTTCTCTGACTGGACTGAGCCGGAAGGGTGATTTAGTTTTATTTTCTCCAGTTCCTGTGTCACATTCCATTGCACACAGCCAAAGGCAAGTCATATAGTTGAGCAATAGGATTTAGCTAAACTGAAGGCCATGAAAACCCCATACCACAGGCCTAACATTCATTCATATGAAGTTTAGTTCCTGCGTCAGGCCTTTCGAAGAACAGGGTGCCAAAGGGGACAGTATACATGTGCAAACACATGCAGATGTTAGACTAAATTTGACATTGGTTGATTCCAATGTTTAGTCCTTCTCTTCCTTGTATTTCCAAACCGAAGGTATTTGAGAGATTTTTCTTGCGCATGGATGAGTTGTTTTATAAAGACTAATAAGCACTACTTAAAAACAACATTAAGTAAATGATAGCACATTTCTTTCTCTGTCTTGCGCTTTCTCTGAACCGTGTGAACTCAAGCCCTGTGCCGTTTGTCTCCCCGGGCAGCTAGTTCTGTCAGAGACCAAAACCGATTACTCAAAGAGTACCACAACTGTCTATTTAATAGTGTCATTTTTCATCCCAAGAGCTTCTGCTCTCCTGCCTCCTCAATCAGGAGAAGCCATTAATTGAAACTGCATTGGAAAAAAGTCTTATCCTAATGTTTTCTCCACGACTGATGCATCGTCTTAATCAATGTCTCTGTATAAAATTTGGAACGTGTTCAGACAAGGACTCGGTTTGGCTTGTTAGCATGTCCCAATTAGCCCCTGCTGATGTTGTAAACAATGTCATTTTGAATATTATTTATATACTATTATAGTATTTATTCATATTTTCTATTAGCTTTTATTTGTATATTTCAGTTTTAGATCGTTTGGTTTATTTTCTTTTGTGCTTTTGTTCTATTTGATTTTATCTCTATTTAACTTTAGTACTATTTATAATACTATTAGTAGTATTTAGTATTAATTTTCTTCAACTAAAAAAAAAAAAAAAGAGAAACTAACTGAAATAAGTTAAAGTTTTATAAACTTTTATATTTACTTTTATATTTACAATAATATTTTTTCTCGCTTTATTTCACCTATTTTTTGATAGTTTTAGTTAACAATAACAATGCTGGTCATAACTGCACTATCAGATAAAAAAAAAAGCATCTTTCTCTATTGACAGCCATTTAAAAGTAGCCATGTATTTAGATTTTTTATATATATATATTGTGAAATACTGTTCTTGAGGTGCCATCAGCCAATCTATGCTGTCATTTTCTTGTTTCCAAGAAATGTGATTAGTCGCATGACATTTATGGCTCAGGTGACGGCACAAATGGCATATTCATGTGGTCAAGCAACTGCCATTGACATGAATTGTGAATGTCATGAATGTTTAACAGATAATAATACCATGCAGTTAAATCCAACAAAATACTGTAAATCCCAAAATATGCATGATATTGATGACTTGTCTTGTCACAAGGGGACTCAATGACATTTTAAACTGCCCTTTCAAATACATTTGCATATATTACAGCATCTTTGCAAATACTTTATAGGAAGTACAAAAATACCCATTCATAGTCTAATGCTAATGCATTGTTATCATTCTCTGGCCGCAGCACTAGAATCGTGTGCTGGACGGCTACAGTATCCTCATATTGTTCCTTAATCCAATCTAGCACATGTGCTGATCGCTCTCCCTGAACCGACCCAATAGGATTTTCTTGACAATTCAATTACTCGGCACAGCCCTTTACCCAGACTGACGCCAATCGGCTGTTAAAACAACTCACCAGTGCATACTTTGTTAAGGTGAAACAACTTGAATGCAACCCAGTTCAAAGGACCTTGAGTTAGTTCTAACAAGATCCATTGTCACATATTTGCAAGTTGCTAAAAAGATGAGCAATGACAGCGGAAACTATGTCTGTCAAAACTTCCAGCAACTTCCAACACATTTCACTGACTCACACTGAAATATGATTTTAGAACAGACTGCTAAAGACTCAACAAAAGCACTCTTGTTATTGTGGCCTTGCACCAATCTTGGACACTAAAGAGCAGAAATTTGAGTCTTACAATGTTTTAAATCCGGTTTTACAGCTGAACAGCTCCATATAAGACCCAGCAAATTGTGATTCAGCAACTAAACTGAAAGCAGAAATTTCCTTTTAACTATGCATTTACATAATGCAGCTGTTTTAATATTAGAATAATCCCAAGATGTAAAGCAGTGCTTTGTCAAAATGTTTCGATAACACTTACCGCTAAGGTCTGATTTGTTAACATTAGTTAATGTTTTGACTAACATGAACAAACAATGAGCAATACGTTAAAAAAGTGTTACCAATGTTTCTTTTATTCACATATGAAAACAAGTCGGATCTGACTTGCACATGTCTACAAGGCAACAATATCCTCTTCATTATCTTTGTGCTAGATTAAAACAGAAAATTCATCATGCTTCTTATCATTATCATCATTATTCTTATTGTCAATTTGCAAACTACGTACTGCTCTAAAGCCATTTGTTATGATTTATTTCTGAATTGGCAGTGCCACTGTGTTCTGCATATTATTCAGATTTGCATTCCAAAGATTACAGTAAGAACATTATATTGCAATCTTTAATAATCCATCAGACGGAGCAGGCTTCCGTTGCTCCAAAACTTACCGAACAAGCCAGTAAATAAAAAGAGCAGACTATTATGCTTTTCTGACAACTAATTTAGGTTTTAAATGATTAATCAGGATTACTGTCAGTAATTGATCCAGATTATATATATCCTAAAAAAAACTGTTTTCAACATTGATAATAATTACAAAAGTGTTTTTTTTTCAGCACTAAATCAGCATATTAGAATGATTTCTGAATGTGACACTAAAGACTGCAGTAATGATGCTACTTTCATCACAGTGATAAATTACATTTCAAAATATATGAAAAAAAACCTGTTATTTTAAGTTGTAATAATATATTATATTAATATTGTAATATGCAGCCTCGGTGAGCAAGGTGAGGCTTCTTTCAAAAACATAAAAAAAAACTTATATAAATCCTCAAAAATATATACTTTATATAAAAGTTCAAAAATCTATAAAATGTGTTTGTGTATTATGGTTATAATATTTATGTTTTATAAATATTTTATTTGTGCATTTATGTATATATATATATATATATATATATATATATATATATATATATTATTGTTTAAATATTATATTTCTATTATAATATTAATAAGTCATATCTTAATGATGTTAAATTCAAAATCTTTTCAGGTGTACAAGGCCTCTGAAAGCGTTCTTGCCTTGATACACGTTGGTCTCGGGTGTCTTACGTGTTTTAGAGGTTTCGGCATACCAATTAGTCAGTTTGTTTTGTTAAAGCTCAAACATGCATACTAATATTGTTTATCTGAGAGTGTTGTTTCATGCACTCTTTTGTCCTCTGAGACAGACGCAGGAACTTTGACCATGAACAAAGCATTTTTTTACCATGCCCACAAAATCATGCGGTCTGTCTGCATTCCTCATGCCATCCAGACTCTTAAATGTATCAGTACAGTAAATGATGGCTTGTTTATTGGCAGTGAAGGTGTTACTTTTCTCTTTCCTGTCCTGCCCACTGATCAGCTTACACCAACATGGCAAGATGTGTTTGCTTTAGCTCTTTATCGTCTGTTAGGGTAAATCAAAGACAAGGCCGTTATTCCCCCCCCAGCCCAATCCACATCGAGCTCTCCCCTCCTCACATCAGAGTCCTCCATTACCTCCAGCAGAACTGAGTCATCCCGCCTGATGCAGGAACTCTCATCAACACAAACTACAAGCCTAAGAGCTCTACGGGCTGGGACTGAGGGCACAGCTATAGTTCAAGCTGCATCATTTGTGCACTCAATAAACCAGTGAGAACATAACGCAGGGCATAATAATCATGCATATATCCCAAAGTCATTTTAATGTTGGCCTCTGATTCCAAGGCAGACATTTGCTGCCTCTTACTTGTGATCCTTTATTTTAATAGTCATATTGGCATGTATCTGAGGTGAAATTGCCGCAGGTTATTAAAAAGTGATTTACTTTTCTTTCTTTTTTTTATTACAAAAGGAGTGTTTTATTAGATTAATATTAAGACTTAGTGTATCTGGACATTATGGGCACTAAATTTAAACTTTTTTTTTAATTAACTGATTTCCTTTTTCTTATTGAAGAAGGTCTTTTAAGCTTTTGCATCCACCACCATTCCTCTACCCTCTATTTATATATATATATATATATATATATATATAAAGCACATTTCAATACAACCAAGGTTGCCCAAAGTGCTGTACATCAATAATAAAAAATAAATAAAATAAAAACAAACATACAACAAGGAAACAACATAAAAACAACCGCACACCTGAGAATTAATAACCCGGGTAATTATAAGCCGTCGTTAATAAATGAGCTTTTAGCAAAGATTTAAAACTGGAAATGGTCTGAGCAGATCTAATGCAAAAAGGCAATGAATTCCAAAGTTAGGGGCATTAACTGAAAAAGCACGATCCCCCTTAAGTTTTAATCTGGATATAAGAGAAACTGATCAGATGATCTCAGGGGCATCACAGAGGAGTGCCAGTTCACTAATGTCTCCAGGTATTTTGGTGCCAATCTGTTCAAAGACTTAATAAATGTTTAAATTCGATCTGGAAACGGACCGGCAGCCATTTGAGAGAAGATAAAATAGGAGTAATATGATCACGCCTTCGGGTGCCTGTCAGCAATCTCGCAGCCGCATTTTGAACTGTCTGTAGACGGGCTAGGGCTTTCTGGCTAACTCCCGTATAGAGAGTGTTACAGTAGTTCAGACGTGAAAAAATACTAGCGTGAATAACTGTCTCTAGGTCTCTGAAAGAAAGCAAAGGCTTCAGCTTCTCTAAAAGTCTCAAATTTAAAAAAAGCATGATTTGACCACAGAATGGTTTCCACAAAAATATCACTTGATACTAAAGACTGGAGACTGCTAAAAACTCGGTGAGGCACATGCATGTGATGCAAGAATATGATGCAAACATCAGGAGAAATTCTCAGGAAATAGTTGGTGGAGGTTACAGCACTATTATTGTTGTATGCTCTGATTTCCATGGGACAGAGTACAAAAACACCCTCAACAAGATGAAAACAACACCTTAGCAAGAACACATCACCTATGTGACAGATTCTCGAGAGGAAGCTCACCAGTCAAGAAAAAACATCTGCTTTCCACCGACCTCTCTCAAACTGTGTTACACTTTCTCTTGCTATTATTTGCTCTCTGTTCCTCTTTCTAGCACTCCCCAACAGGCTGAGATCAGGACAAGGTTACACTGTGTGATTGGACAGAAATAGAAAGACTGGCCTGAAAAGCATCTCAACGGCATGCCAATCTAGTAACATTTGGCCAATAAATTGCAACATCCTGCTCTGTTTTTCCTGCCTATTATTGTTTCTTTCCACAAGCCATCACAGTAAAGGAATCTTGATTGCTCAACAGTACATCTGGTCCGTGTATATCTCAGTTTAGACACTTTAAAGTCACGTTACCAAAGAGAGAGAGAGAGAGAGAGAGAGAGAGAGAGATGGGGGGGGGGGGTTATCAAATAGTACATGTCTTGTTTTTTCAAAGATACATACTTAAGAAGCTAAATACATTATTGTTTTCAGATAATTGATTTCAAATGTATTATTATTGTTATTAAGCACAAATCTAAAAAATTTAGTGAGGTTAATTCTTTAAAACAAACAAACAAGCAAACAAAGAAACAAATAAATAAATAAATAAGACAAATAAGAAGCAAAATACATTATTCTTTTCAGAGAATTGATTTCAAATTGATTATTATTATTAAGAGCAAATCTAACACATTTAGTGAGGTTTTACGCTTTAAAACAAACAAAAAACAAACAAGCAACAAACAAACAAATATATATATTTTTTAAATTTAAGCGTAAATCTCACAAAAGTTAATGAGATCTATGCTTTTAAAATGTGTAAAAAAGTAATAAGAAAAATAAAACTTTCTATAAAAATTCTCTGAAAACAAGACCTTTGCGATTTTGCCTTTTAAGACTTTGTCAAGGGACATTTTTTATTTAGATTTGAAGCATATATCTAAGAAATTATAGAGCGCTGTATGCTTTTAAATATATAAAAAACAAATCAATATTTTTCTTACCCCATTGGCAAATAGTTGTATTTTATTTAAACATAAATCAAACAAAAGTTAATGAGATTTATGCTTTAAAAATATTATAAAATGTAATACAACATAAACTTAAAGGGTTAGTTCACCCAAAAATGAAATAAATTACTCACCCTCATGTCGTGTCGTTCCAAACCCTTAAGACCTTCATTCATATTCGGAACACAAATTAAGATATTGTTGATGAAATCTGAGAGCTTTCTAACCCCACATAGACTGCAACGTTATCACCGCTTTCAAGGCCCAGAAAGATAGTAAAGACATCGTTAAAATAGTCCATGTGACTACAGTGGTTCAAATTTAATCTTATGAAGCGACGAGAATACTTTTTGTGCAGCGCTTCCGGTTTCGTATTGGCCGGCTCCTGACCTGCGTCAGCATCACATGTGTGCGTAGTGGTCCTCACGTGAAAGCTCTCGGATGTCATCTAAAATATCTTCATTTGTGTTCCGATGATGAACGGAGGTCTTACAGGTTTGGAACGACATGAGGGTGAGTAACTAATGACATTTTAGGGTGAACTAACCCTTTAATTTTCAATTCAAGATAAATTGTTAATTCTATCCAATGCCATTTTGTTTTATAAAATTTAATAAGAAAACTGAATTTAAGCTTGAATTAAATGTAAACCAAGAAGCAACACTAAAATGATTTTTTGCAGTGAGAGAGCACTGAGGTGAGGAGCTGTCTGATCTCTGAAGTCTGCTTCCTCTTCTCACACAGAGAGGGAAGGCTTCCTGTGTCTGGCATTTGTCGCCACTCCTGAGCCAAGGGGAGCTTCAACAGGAAATGAAGGGACACCTTTTTTTGCCACCCAATATCATCTGTCATAATCGGCTACATTCTAATACTCGCCCAAAACGCCTACGTATCAAAAGCGTGTGTGTTTGTTTATCTTCTTGATGGTTTTCTATTACCCGGTCCAGCTGTGACCTACATCATGAGACATGTGAAGAGTAAACTGGAAACATGCTCAAAAGCAGCAGGACTCATCAGATACGTTCATGTATCCCCACTGAGCTGCCGTTGACATTCATAAGAAAGTACCTTCGTGCGGTAATGTATCCATGACCTGCATATTCAAGCAGTGTTTTGGAGAAAGCAGCTGATTTGTAAAAATCTCCTTAAAGTCTTATGTAAGTCACAATCCCACTGCTGCTCAATAATGCAGCGGGTCTGGCTATAGAACACATGTACTGGGGTGGCAGAGAGATTTTAAGTATGAATGATTGGCTCACAGTAAACCTGCCAACTGCTGATGCAGAATAGAGGATTTCTTGTGAAGAGAGCGTATGTCCCAAAACAGCAGCTGTGTTGCAAGCTCATTCTCACAGTTTATAGTTAGTCATTTTTTTAATGGTTATGTTACAAAAGTTATACACTAGCCTTCAAAAGTTCAAAAGGTTCAGTACGTTTTTTTTTTAAAAGAAATTAATACTTTTATTCAGCAAGGACGCATTAAATCAAATGTTACAAATAGTTCAAATAAATGCTGTTTGAACTTTCTATTCGGCAAAGAATCCTGAATTTTTTTCTTTTTCATGGTTAAGACAAAAATATTTAATATGCTCTAATATGCTCTTTTAAAAAATCCTAATTTTGGAACTTCCTAATCTCCTACAATAGGTTTACATGCATCCAAGGTCAAAAAACACTTGAATTTTCTCATAATATACATTGGACATCACCTCATTTCTCAAAGAGTCTGAAAACGGTTTGTTCGTAGATTCAGTCTCTGTAAGCCCCGCCTTTCCAAGAGCTACTCTGCTCTGATTGGTCTAATGGCTCAGACTGTTGTGATTGGTCTACAGCGTATGTCAGAAACAAAGCATAGGGACACTTTCAGCAGCATAACTGTTTTCAAGATTGATAATAATAAGAAATGTTTCGAACACCAAATCAGCATATTAGAATGATTTCTGAAGGGTCATGTGACACTGAAGACTGGAGTAATGGTGTTGAAAATTCAGCTTTACCATCCCAGGAATAAATTACATTTCAAAATATATTGAAATACAAAATTATAAATTGTAATAATATTTCATAATATTATTGTTTTGCTTTATTTTCAATCAAATAAATTCAGACTGGGTGGGCATAAGAGACTTCTATCAAAAACATTTGAAAAATCTTATCGACCCCAAATTTTTGAAATGGTAGCATAAGTATGTTATATTGTAATGCATACTGCTTCATGTTCAATGTGTAAGCTGTGCGTTTTATCATTCTGTAAATTGATTCGTTACATTTATATGCAGGTCAAAAGTAGCAAGCATGGCAGTTACATGCTGACAATATAAGTTACACATTCGGCTGAATGCTTAAAATAGAAAACGTGAGCTCTACCCTCGCAAACCACTTATCGAAGCAGCTTGAAGTGATGCTCTGTTGCTAAGTAGCAGGTAAAGCTCGCCCTCTTATACACCCAAGCAAAACGAGATAGGAGCCGCTTAGCACATAGAAAGCTATCAGGACTACTAGAGGAACTGATCTGCAAGAGGAAAAAATGAGGTCAAGATATGCAAAATGTCTCAAACGAATCCTCTGCAACAGGAAGTCTACATTGACAGCACATGGTGATTTTAGTTTGGCATAAAAATGACTGATTTGAAAGAAATAAAGTGGTAATATGGTCTTGAAACTCCTAAAATGAAGGGGGTTTTCTTTTACGTTAAGTGGTCTGTGAAAGAAGGTGTTTAACCTTATACATGAGATGTTTTATTTTCTAGTTATTTTTTATAAAGGGTTTGCAATTGTTGCAACCTTGTTATCAAAGTTTCAGACAAGCGTACGTACGTACGGTTTAAACCATGATTTGTGATTCGTTTTTTTCTCAATACCCATTAAATAGAAATCTGAATTCATCAAACACAATGTATAAAACGAGATGAAAAAGATTAATTTTTTAAGAAAATTAAAATGAGTTAGTTTTTATCAAATGTTGTTTGCCTCACACTATTTATTTTTACAATAACTTTGGTAACAGGGCTCAATTGCTGGACATTTAAAATGCTGTGAACACAATTTGTGTAAAAATAAAATGAAAAATATATAAAAGAAGATTTATTTGTCATCCTGTAATGCTGTAGAAAGGGTCCAAATAATGTCACTTCTTAAGTGTTGCAATTATGTTAGAATTGTCCATTTTTTGTTATGAGGAAAACCATGCAGTAACAGGGTGTGTAAAATGCAAGACACAGCTAAACATAATAAAAAATATATATTTACAATAAACTGAATATTAATTAAAAAATTATTTTAAAAGATAAATATTTCTAAGTATTCTGGTATACATATGTAGAAATGTGTGCCATCCAACATACTCATTATTAGAATACAGTAATAATGTTAGACCGAGGCTGGATCTAATAATCTCCCCATGCAGCCGTGTTCATGAATGGGGTGACATAGTCGTTTAGTTTGTGCTGGGCTAGCATGTTTTAATCGGTTTACAAAACAGATTAAAGCTAATGAGGACTTGTGTAACCAGACACAGGCAAACTTTTAACACGTCCACAAAACAGGTTCTGTTGAGATGGATTTTTCAGGAGGGCATGAATCCAATAAGAACGATTACTCCCACAGAAATAATTACAATAATGACTCCAAACAGGAGATATTTGATTTTTAAACCGGAAGCTGCATAATCTAAGACTGCTTTCTAATCTGGTACATCATCCCCCCCCATCCGATCATGTGACCCGTGTCTGGCGGGGAAGGGAGGGGAGTGAAGATGATGTCATCTACAAAGATATGATCACAGGAGATGTGAGACCTACTTCCGTCCTCTGAATCAAAAAAATCCTCATCACTCAGCGCTGACATGTGACACGAACAGAGTGCAAAAGGCATGAATAATGATGACACTGATGTCTGAAAAGCAACTAACGACTGTCTGCCCTGAATACTTCATCACACTCTTGCATTCTCCAATCATAACACAACTTGCAGTATGTGACACTCGTGTAGGGGGTACAAGGAAAAGATCTGACTGGAGCTTTCCAACACTGAGTTATATATTTTAGGAACACGTAGCATGTGTAGCTGGGGCCAAAGAGGATTATGCAGAAATACAATATTGGATACAGAGATATGATAATAATATAAGATATATACATCCAGAGACCCTTGTTTTTTCCCCTTAGCACATAAAAATACAGTGTTTGCTCTTTTTACGTTTGGGACACAAAAGGAGATACTGTACAATAAAAGTAAATGGGTACCGCAGTTTTATTGTACACTGTGAAAGTGATCAGTTGACTTAACTTAAAAACAATGAGGAAACCCGTTAAAATTAAGTAAATAAACCATGCGTAATTGAAAGAAAAAAAAATAAGTTGTGTGAACTTGACAATTCCACATAACTTAATTTTTTCAATTGCGCATGAAGTTTATTTACTTAAAATTTTAAGGCAACGGGTTTTCTCACTTTTTTAAGTTGTCAACTGATCACTTTTTACAGATTAAGAGCATTCTGCAAGCTAATTCCTTTTCTGTTCTACGCTAAAAGTAAATCATAACGGTTTGGAGCGACATGAGGGGGAGGAAATGAACATTGGAAAAAAAACTCAAAAAACATTCATACGATTTACTGCAGTTTCCAGCTGAAATGCCAACAAAGTTTATTCATTTTCACACAAATTACAAATACAGGTGCAGATTATCGATTGATAAAAACGTATTTTATGTTATAACTTCAAAATGCTTTTACAATAGTGCATGATTTATGAACTAGCCTAATACAATTTGCATCACATAACCAGCTCCACGTATGCTTTTCTGTCATACTAAATTTGTTTGGTAGCTCACCCGTACAGCATTGCACTTGGGATGCGAAGCGCTCGGGTACGGGTCCTATGAAACATGCATCATAATAAAGGAGCACAAATACTTGCAGAAGCAAGTTAAAACGTTGGTTGCTTCAGCCAAATCATTTTTACCGTACATTTTCTTTTTTATCACTATCGGTTAGGTTTAGTGTATGTGCTACGTTGTTTTCAAACGCGATAGAGCATTCATATTTTGGCGCCACTCACCAGACATTTTATTACTGAACTGCTGCCATACGTACAACAATCAAATTCATAAAATGATGGTTGAAATGTCCGATTTTTTTATTTTTTGGAGAACTATCCGTTTAAACACATGATTGTGAGTTGTTTTCTTATGCTGGTATAGTCCGGTCAACACTTCACCCGTGCCCTAACCCCCATCCTGCCCGGTGACACGCTACTGTTTTGCTTATGCTTATGCAAAACAGTGTGTTTTGAATGTGGATGGGGCGGATGTTGCTTCCGGAGATGCAGACGTGTGTGTGTGTGCGTGTGCGTGTCAGATGACAGAGGATTAATGAGAGGGCGGTGAGCCATGCTGCTGTTGGTCAGAGCTGAGTTAGTCTGAGGAAACCACAATGTGGAGGCCTGTCCGCTGGTTTTAACATGCTATGGAAATCAAACAAATGTCTGTGGTTATATTAGACAATGCAACAAAGAAAGGAGAAGCTACTAAGTTTCAGCTTTGTCTCTTGGGATATTTTTAAGTTGAGGGATGTCATTTTAGGTACTCAGCTTAATAGGTAGAGACTTACATTCTGACCAGCCTGACACAGCAACACTGGCTCAACCAATGGTGTCAGTTTAGGGCGGGGCTATCTGTTTGACTGGCCAATGGCATTCAATCAGCTGATGCTAATAGTGGAGAATTTGGACACTATGACCCAATTGAGACACAAATATGGCTTTTCCAGAGGTTAGTATTTCTTATATAGACTTCATTGCTTTCATAATGAACCAATTGTTCAGTGCAACTGATATTAAAGGGACAGTTCACCCAAAAATACAAATTCTGTCATAATAATCAGTTGAAGGTAGCCATTGACCTCCATAGTATTTTCTCCTACTATGGACGTCAAGTTACCGTCGTCTGTCTGGTTACCAACATTCTTCAAAATATCTTCTATTGTGTTCAAAAGAACAAAGAAACTCGCACAGGTTTTGAACAACTTGAGGGTGAGTAAATGATTTTAGTGAGTAAATTCATTTTTGGGTGAACCATACCTTTAACAAACATGTTTCTCAGACCTCCTAATGCTAAAGGTCAAGATAAAACCTGATTAACTTGCAGATATCATATAGGGAACATGTTGAGCTGTTTCCTCTGAGCACAGTGACTAATTGGCCAAACATCAGTATCACTACCCCATGTCCATAACTCACATTACTTGTGGCTTTGCATTTCCGCCCAGTCATGAGGCCGTTGAAACTCATCAAAACACGAGTTTGCTCAGCTGCCTTTGTTTTTGACTTTTTATTAATGACCAGCCACAGTTGATCACATCCTGAGCCGGAGGCATCAAATTACATTAAAATAGCATTTTTCCGGCACACCTTTAAATGGACAGTTCACTCAGAACTGAAAATTCTTCAGATTCGTTTACTTACCCCATGCTACACTTGAAAACAAAAGATATTTTAAAACAAAATTGACTTTGCACAGACAAAACAAACAAACAAACAAAGCACTGGGATATTTTTCAGATTCACTTTTTTTGTGTTCCACAGAAAAGTCATACAGGTTTGGAACGATGTAACGGTGAGTAAATGATGACAAAATTTTCGGTTCTGAGTGAACTATCCCTTTATGCGATTACATATTTTACTGCGGTTTTACACTTGACTCGTGTGTCATAACTTTCTGTTTCCTCCAAATTGGATGAATCATGTTCTAGGATAGCAATGGGGTGGTGATGACACATTTGCTGAACAATCCAGGAGAACGTTCAGGCCTGGACGTTCATGTTGTTGACACTCAAGTATTGCACAAAAGATGGTTAAAGAGCTAATCATCATGAAATCAGGAATGAACATGAGTAATGGAGGAATGAAGTTAGTGGGCTTGCTGGGTATGAATATTTTCTAATGAATAACCCAGTTGGCAACAATGACAACATTATAAAAACAATAACAAACTAGCATGCTCTTTTGCTCTGTAATGCTCCTTCCTTTATAGTGCATATAACCGTCATATAATCACTATTGAACTAGTCATGGCTGAAATTTCAGCTATGGATGACAGAGATAAAAAAAAAATTATCTGTATGGCCAGGGAAATTATGAAAATAAAACTCCTAAAAAATAAAAAGTTCTATATAGAAACCTAGGGTCCTTAACTCAGTTTTAAAGAACCCTTTATGCCAAAACATTCTATATAATGAGAAATGATGAGAATAATGGGTTAATTTATTTATTTTTCTAGTGATAAAGTACAGTATGTTTTATTCATAAAATGTAATAAAAAATAAAAATGAATTCATTAAAACTAAATTCATAAAATGATGATGGGAACCCCTAAAAGGTATTAAGATCCTGACAGAACCTTTTAAGGTTCTATATAAAACCGTTTCCTCGAAGAGTGTATAATCATATAGTTGGACAGCAAAATTAACTTATTAACCTATTAACTTTTAAAATGGGAAAATAATCCTCTTCCTGAATTAATTGTTGTTCATTTCAAACTATTCAGTATTTTGGCCTAAAATCATCTGTCACATGATCTTCTAGACCAGTCAAATCCTTGAAAACCATGAACCGAACTATGCATACAAAGAAAACCCGTGCAGAGTCAGGCACAAGTGACAGTCTCTGAACTGACAGGACATTCTCAAGGGAGCATCTTCCCATGTACACACAGGAAATGGATAAATGGGTTGAATACGCAGGGGTATGTATGTTTAATGAATGATTTGAAGAGAGAGAGCACATGACTCTTGGGTGGGACCAGTATAATGAGGTCGACCGTGTTGTATCCAATGACTCATGTTCCATACCCCAGGACTAAACCACGTCCTGTTTGCCACATGAGTACAAATGGTAGGCTACATGTGAAAAAGCATAGCTATAATGCTCAGATTATAACATCCTTCTCTCCATACTATGTGAACATGCATGAAATCAGCCTCACTCCCAACCCGCTATCAATCCTCACACATAAACACACATCACAGATGTGGTGGTGAGTTTGACGTCAAGCGCTCGGCTCAAAGTGGCTGCTCCCCCCCTCGCCTGCGCAGAGTCACCACATCATCCTTTTGCAGTTTCTTCATGTGCCATCGCTTTGTTGCTATGACAGCTATGATTTACCCATGGTCCCCGTGAGAACACAGAGCACTACACACGTGCACTGAGCTGCCATGGCGACAGGCCACATGGCATCTCCAAGAATCGTCACCAACTCCTTTCCACTCTGAGACATTCAAAGCTCTATACATTGCCTAGAGCAAGGGGTTTTCAAACCTTTTGATATCACGGACCCCCAAATATGATTGACCCCATTGCTAAATTTCATTCATACAAAGTTCTGTCATCTAGACGTGAAGGCTGATAGGTCCTTAACTTAAGCATGCAATCACGTCATTCTCTAGGCCACAGCTGTTTGGTTTCTGCTGTATCAGCAGCCATTGAGCTCGCTGCTCAACCTTTAAATACTTGGTCAACATTTGCTATAGCAGTGCAGCGCACTTCAGAAACCCTCCACCTTCCCCAGCTCCACCTGTATAGATCTCCTACGGGTAATTCATGTATGCTATATTGTGCAGCAGCAGCATTTCTTACTTGCTCACAGCAGCGTCATGTATGTCTTGCTAGTAGTAAGTCCTGTACTTGCTCTGCAGCAGGAATAACCAACAGCAGCAGATCTATTCCGCAAAGACCAAACATATCAACATTGTTATACATTACCATGCCGAACACTCAGAGAGTTGTCAAGACAAAAATAAAGACCCTTTTGTACTGTGCAAATTACTCTCTGGATAATATTACCTTTCTTATAAGGTGGTCTCGATGTGCTTCACATATCATTTAATTTTGAAACCTATCTATGGTCTATATATTATCCAAACAAAACAACTGCCTTAAGAAGATATCTACACATTTGAACTGTATAGAACTGATGAAATGGACACAGCAAGAAAATATAAGATTTCCCACTTTTTATATATAAAAGGCATTTAATAAACAGTCTAGACTAAAATCACTTAGCAGTAAAAATTCTTTAACACTTCACAATTTGATTTAGAAAGTGTTAATGATTGTTTTCAGTCACAAATGAATGCAAAGCCATGAACGTTCACAGCTTTGCTGGAGCAGAGGGGGGAAGGGAGGATGTGTCATATGATAACGTTAACACATCTATTGGATAGAGAACCTTCCTATCTATGCTCAACTGAAGCAATGATGGCAAAGCACTATGCAAATACAGGCGTCTCATGATCAAGCTTGTGTTAAATCATGCAAATATTTTATATTCGAGATCCGGAGGAACTGAAAAATACAGCATGTTTTAAAATGCAAAACCATTCCTTCAAATCCACACATAGTGATGGAAGCAATTTTTACAATAAGGTAAGCCTATATGTTTAAGTTGTGGTTGTTGGGAATGTAACTTTGAATTCATTAAGAAAACTTTAGAAATAATGTGTTTTAAAGATAAACTAATACAAAATAAGCGCCATTAGGGCAGAATTTTCTTTCAAATAAAATAATATAAAGTGTTGTGTTTTTTGTTTGTTTAACAAATGTTTATTTCATTTTACAAATGACATCTGAAATAAGTAAACCCCACCAGAGCATTTGAAGGCTTATCTTTACTGATAACCATGTTAACTAATTAACTTGGGGCTTTCTTAATCCCATGAGTCAATAAAGAACTCACCCACATGCCTCCATCAAATCAGACAGGTTCCTTAAACCCCCTGTAGGGAAATGATAATTAATCAGCAATAATTAACTCTTTACACATAGCAAGACCAGAAAATATATTCTTGCCAGAACATTATCGTGAATAATATGAATTACAGGACGGTGATCAGATTACAGCAGTTACTAATAGTAGGCCTAGGCCTACATTGATTTAATTAGGCTATAAAATAATTGAAATATCAAGGTATTCAAAGTCTTACCGTTTTCTGAAAAGCATACTTACCAACGATTGAAACCACACGATGTGTGTAAAAATAATCAAAAAATAGTCTATGATCTAGGCTATTCGACAAACAAACCGTATTCACACAGTAGCCTGTTACACAAAACTAGGTTGTGGATAAAAAGGGATATGTTTTACACGACATAAAATAAAACCAAAAACACTAAATATTACAACAACTAACTGCCTACCGCACCGTTTTCAATATGTAAACAAATGAGATGGTTCGCGAAGAGAATTATGGGAAGACCCCTTTTTCAATAATTGCACTTTTAACTTTTTTTAAAAGCCTGAAAAAAGTATTTAAAAATATAATAGACTATAATTTTCCCTTAAATTATAACAATTCATATGTGCTTCTAAATGCTTACAGAAAACAATACATTACATGTCCAATATATATATATATATATATATATATATATATACACACATATAAAAATATTTTACAGTTAACTAATTAACAGATTTTATATGATATTTTAATATTCTTGTTCCAATAAAATTGTGTACAGTGAATTCCTGTTTACAAGCGCTTTATTTGGTCGTCGTTTTGCCGTGTGTGTATCATCCATGTTAATGGATCCTCTTTTCACGTATTGTTTAATTTAGACATTCTTCAAATTTAATTTCAGCAAATACTTCGATGGCTGAATTCTGGTTTAGAAGGTGACGGCGGTCACCATCGATCGTCGCTGACTCTCATGAATGAAGAGCGCCTGTGAATGGAGCTCGTAGCAGACGTCATCTCCATTGTGACGTCGCGATCCTTTTATGGAGCGATCGTCTGAAGCCCATTCATAAAACGGAAAGAGAACTGCCTCTGGTAGTAAAGCTCTCAGGAGGGTAACACAACATTAGGCTACACTGCGCACTGGCAACGCTGGATTTGACGTATTATTTTCATTAAACCACAATTTGACCGTGACCAGTCCCCATCGGAGGAGGAAAATGGTCACAATGGACGAACTTAGTGAAATGGATTGCAGCGTTTTGAAGAGGTTGATGAAGGACGACAGTGCGAAATGTCTTCTTTTGGACTGCAGATCGTTCCTAGCGTTCAGCGCAGGTCACCTTCGCGGTGCCGTAAATATTCGCTGTAACACGATAGTTCGGAGGCGAGCGAAAGGCTCCGTTAGTTTGGACCAGATTCTGTCCGGTGACGACGAAGCGAGAGCCCGTCTAAAATCAGGGCTGTACTCCGCCGTGATCTTGTACGATGAGCGGACCTCCGATACAAACACTATGAGAGAAGACAGCACAATCACCCTCGTACATAACGCTTTGTGTAGGGATACATATAGGACAGAAGTCTATCTGCTAAAAGGTAAATTCAAATCTACACTACACGGAAAAAAATAATTGTGTTATTGTATTTCTTGATGCAACTGTATTATTTGAAATAATGCTGCATGCTCTGAAATATCTGTTGTATAGATGTTTTGACTGTGGTTAAATCTAAGCATCATGTCTGCTCTTAAGATAATGATGTAATGTATTCCCTGCTGGAAAATCCAGCTTAAGATAGTAGCCTAGCTTTTTTTGGAACATGCACTAAGCTGGTCCGGGCTGGTCATTTGCTGGTTGACCAGCTAACATGTTCCAACTTGAGCTGTTTGATCATTTAGAAACCAGCTCCCACATTCTGAAGAGAGTATTCACCTTGTCAATAATTTCCACCTGTTCATAGACACAATCCAACATATGCCTCACTTTTTTTTTTTTTTTTTTTAGATATTCCTGCATTTTAAAAATGTATGCATTTTTAATGTGTTAAATTGCAAGGCTTGATAATAATTTAAGGCTGTCTATTTTTATTCAAAATGTTATACGGCTTGCCTGAAAATAATGGGCCTAAATTAAAATGTAATATCTGAGTTATTTTTTTGGAGATTATCATGGTAAATAAATGTTACAAGTGATCAGTCATTTACTGCATTATCTTTGTATTCTTGAAATGTGAAAATTGTGTTAAGGTGGTATCTTAAGTGTAGAAGTGCAACCTCTGTCTGACCTCAAAACAATAAAAAAATATCCCATTCAAATACCAATTAAGGACAAATAAAATTCGGTTAGATGATTCAAGCTGGTCTGGCTATAGTCCTAAAACCCCTTTAAACGGCCAGCAGTTCATATTAGATATTTAAGCTGGATACAGTTTGGACAAATGCATTAACGTGTTTTTTTTTCTTCTTCACTTTATAGGAGGCTACGACAGATTTTCCACACAGTATCCCGATTACTGTTTGAAAACCAAAACCCTGCCCGTATCCAGCCCTCAGTCCAGTGTGGAGACCAGCTGCACCTTCTGCGCAACTCCCCAGCATGACCAGGTAACTACATTAGCAGCGCTGGATACTTTGAGGTCAGCTAATGGGCAGCATTGTGTAACATTAAACGTCCTGTTGACTGCTGTCATCCGCTGCTCTTTCCGGCTGATATAGCAGTACTTTTGAGTGCGTTCGTCCGGCCTTCCTCTGTAACGGGGGTGTACTGTGTCAGACACTCCAGTACGCTTCAGTGTTGATTCCCACATCGATCACTTCCTGTCTCTACAGCTTGTTAAGCAGGCCATCAATGACATAACAGCGGGCCAAATCAATACGAATTTCCCGAATAAATAAACTGGACATTTTTAGAGTGACCTTTTTATAGCAAATAGAGGTGTAAGTGGCCTGATTATGTTGTAATCTGTTATAAATTCTTTTCATAATTTATTGAGAAGGGCCTGTAATTTTATGAATATAAGGACAAATTAATAAAACCATTTAGATTTTAATTAATAAATGCATTCATTATTATTATTATTATATGTAATATTATTAATTAAGTTTTTGTCCCTTTTTTATTACAGGGTGGGCCTGTGGAAATCCTCCCCTTTTTATTTCTTGGCAGTGCTCTCCATGCGTCTAAAAAGGACATGCTAGATCGTATGGGCATTTCTGCTCTATTGAATGTATCTTCAAACTGCCCAAACCATTTTGAAGGGGATTACCAGTACAAGTGTATCCCGGTGGAAGACAACCATAAGGAGGACATCAGCTCTTGGTTCATTGAAGCCATTGAATTTATAGGTATGATGATTTTTTTTTTATTTGTAATAAAAAATAATATATTTTTATTTTTATTTTTTGTATGCATGTATGTATGTAAATTGGGGTTTGGATGGTTAGGGTAGGTGTAACCGTTGGTTCGTAAATTAGTCTTGGTCGTTATAGGTCCTTTTAACTGCAAATGACATGCATTTAATCAGCAATTAAAACGTTGATCTGCATTGCAGAGCTTTTGCAACAATTACACCCTCCTTTTTAGGCTAGCACCCATTGCAATAGCTCAGCTTGGTCATTTATGCATGTAGCATAAATAAGCTTGAAGAATATGTTTGAATGTGTTTTGATATATAGATAAACGCAATGATGAAAATGAAAGGCCCAAAGGTGCAAAATACAGGAGGAATTCTGCGGTATGGGTGGGTCTTCCTTATAAAAGGGTTTCCGCAACTGAGGGAGGTTGGGGGGGGATCCTGTATATCCAATTTCAGCTCAGCATCCTCTGCACTAAAGCTAGGCCCACAAGAAGGCTTGCCGCATTTGATCGCACCGTCCTAGGTGTGTGTGTGTGCTTGTATGTATGCGTCAGAGTGCAGAGCTTAGGGACCAGAGTCTGACTCATCCTCCATTCAGGGGTGCCTTGATACTGGAGTTACCTCAGATCTGGGTGTGTATGGCTGTGCAAAGGCATATATGCAGACAGTCAAGTGCACACGAAGAAAGACATCTGACTAATGTTTTGATATCGAGGTTATTTTCTCTTTGTTCCATGCACGTCATTTTTTTTGTTAATTAGCAGCTTATTAGTTATAGCAGGAGGTGTCTGTGTTTATGAGCGTGAATTCCACCCCAGACCATTTTGCCGGGGTGTTGAGTGTTTGTTGTCCAACTGTGACTATCAGCTTTGGGTGAACATGTAATAACCAGTTATACATGTATTTCTAGAAATGCATTGTCCTTATTGGGTGTTTTGAGTGGTAATAATACACACGGATCATTGTGTATATCAAAATGTTTAACTAGTAACAGGGATATTATAGTTTTGAAAATATTGTATTTTCTTGATTTTATGATTTCATTTTAGCTATGGTTTATTTTAGATTTAATTGTTCATTTATTTAATTTGTATCTTTTCATAAATTACTAATCGTTTTATTGATTGGTTGTTTTACATGTCAATCAGAAACCCTCTTGTTTGATTGGATAGGCTTTTTGATTCTAGTGATGCACAGGAGATAATTAAATCCAGTGTTGATTGAAAAACACTTTACATTTGCACTGTAAGTTAATACAGTGTAATAATAATAATTTGGTTGACCTTCATAGTCAGTCTAGTTTTCACTGTTTAATCTCCAGACATGTTTCAAGCACAAATTTAAAATTGTTTTTTATCCAAGTAGGGATTGTGAGATTGCAGCCTGAACTGAATGTAATGAGACATAAAATATTTTGTATTGAGTTTCATTCGAGGGCTGCATGCACATTTTTATTCACAAAACCTTAAGTTGTCTGCGTCGGTTTATTTAATGAATAGCTAGTTCTAAAAGATTCACAAAGTCAGGTTCTTTTTCGAATCAGTCTGACTAATTGTTTGCTGAATGAACTCGAATGTTTTCGAAGCAACATATGCCTAATTGCTTTTAATGATGTTTCAAAAAGTTGCGGGCTTCAGCTTCACTGCTTATGCGGTAAGATGACTCATCTGAGGAGCTTTATCTGTGCTTAACAAAACTCTCTGCTCTTTCCTCAGACTCTGTCAAAGATTCCAACGGCCGTGTTCTGGTGCACTGTCAGGCCGGCATCTCGCGGTCGGCCACTATCTGCCTGGCGTACCTGATGAAGAAGAAGCGGGTGCGTCTGGAAGAGGCCTTCGAGTTCGTGAAACAGCGGCGCAGTATCATCTCCCCCAACTTTAGCTTCATGGGTCAGCTCCTGCAGTTTGAGTCGCAGGTCCTGGCCACTTCCTGTTCTGTAGAGGCCGCCAGCCCTTCCGCCACTCTAGGCCCCAAGTCTTCCTCCATCTTCAGCTTCCCCGTGTCAGTGGTGACGCACAGCCAGCCCAACAGCCTCACGTACCTACAGAGTCCCATCACAACATCACCAAGCTGCTGATACACCGCTGGACTCGGACACCGGGAGGAGCGAATTCCTCTGACGTGCTTCACTTATTTTTGACGGCTTCACTGGTAACCGGCCATCATCAAACTCACCCTCCGGTCTTTACTGCGCATTAATATCAGAAGAATAAGTCGTAATATCCTGTGGGGACGGTTCATCTCCTTCATTTCCTGTGGTTCACTTCCAAAGACTTTTCATTTGCAGGAGGTCCATCGACCCTGACAGGTTGTTCACGTCGCATCTGGACTTCCCATTTATCACTTCCTCTTTCGCCGGCCTTCCTGAATTCCTTTAATAGAGACCGCCGTGGCATGACCTTTGGCTGGAAGTGTCTTTCATCAAGTTCGTTTAGCATTTGTCAGTGCCTTGTACAGAGAAGGTACACAAACACTTTTACTCACCTTTCCTTCTGACTGATCGCGAGACATTCAAAGCATTTCAATCTGCAATACAGATCCAGTTCCTGTCCCAGATCAGAGCAATAACCTGATTCTCCTTCCTCCCAGTCGCCACCAAAGCACTGTATGTTCTGTTTTCCTTTGTTATATTGTTTGATCACAATTTTAAACGTCTGATTTTCTTTGGCAATTTGTACCAAGGAGATCTTATGAATTATTTCTGCTGTATGCCTTACCAACAACGACTGTGGCATTCTTCCGCATGGAATGTTCTCATTAATAGACTATTTAAGGAATGGTGTAGGATGATGCTGGGTTGTACACTGAACCTTTTTACACTGGAAATTGGGAATGGGATTATTGGGAAGCCACTTTCCTATGAGTCAATTTGCTTTTTACTATTCCCCTTTGATAAGCTCTGTGAGGGAAACTCGAAGAGTCCATAGCAGATGGTATGTATATATGTGTGTTGGGACCTACTTCTTTTTTTATGAGATTGTGGGCACCTTTTATAGCACTTTTAAGTGATGCAAAATTTATTTGAGGTTTGTTTAGCACCTCGCCAGAATTGACGTTATAACCCAGCAGCGTTCTTTTTTTTTGGCATATTACATGGTCTGTTTGTCTGTCAATCACTGATGAGATGAATGCAATAATTTTTACTGTGCTTGTGAAATGTTATTGTCTGACGGCTCATGGCAATAATCATTCAGAGGGTTAGGATTTTTGTTTTTAACTCTACCATGTTCTGTTGTATTATATGTACATTTTATTTATCTCACGATTGTCATTGTTAAATATAAACTGTGTTCTCTAATGAAAGTGTGGCGTGATTTAATTGTAAAGAAGAACAAAATCTACAGATCTACAGGATCATATTTTGCTCTATAGCAGTAGGCCTGTAAGTAATATTGCAATTATTTTGTAAAATGAATAGAACATGAGCCATCTCATTATTTCTTACATGGACTAAGAAAAGATATAAAAGAATAGAGCGCGCTATTATGCAGGAGAAGTGATTTAGCTTTTATCTGATAAATGAGGGTAGAATTTTGAATAGGTTCAATAGAAGTTATTTTTGAAGAGCCACAGCGCCCTCTAACGTGTGTTCTGTTAGCTGCATTCACGTCATTGTCAATTCTGACTCAAACAATCCTTCCCACTTATTTAACGAGAAGTTCGCTGGAAAGCAAAACACTGGTGTGTGTTCCTTGATCACATTTTCCCACTTAACCATCAGACACACTGTAGATACACTGTAAAACGTTTAAAGTAAAAAATAATTTTGTAATTGCAATTTTGCTTCAGTGTGTCTCTGATAATATTTCATCATGTGATTAGGTAAACGCTGAAATGTAGGCTACCATAGCAACAAATCACACAAACATGGACACACAATTATTTTTGGTCACATTTAAAGCATCACAATTATCAACATTTTTAGTAAGCAATCGTAAAGATTTAAAATGATGTTAAACGTAGGTAGCCGAGTAGCCTAGCCCTGGGAAACGGTCGAACAGGGTTGCCAGCGTTTTACCAATTATTTTCACGACCTTTCCAGTCATTTATGACTGAATTGTGATTTTTGATTCAAACCGATTCACTAATGAATTATTCAGACAATTTTATGAAGACGTTTGAATGATTAATTGAAAAACCGACATGACTGAATAATTCACTCAAAAATGGAACACCGTGCTATACCAGAGACTATTTATATAAAAAATAGTCTCTGGTATAGCCTAAACAATTTACAGCATTAGGTGAGATTTTTCCTTGAGAAAAATTAACATGTATCTACTGTACCTAATATTTCCAAATGAGTCAATATTGAATCAAGATCGGAATCAAATCACAAGAACTGAAATCATGAAATTTGTGTCAAGCTATAATAAAAACAGTAGCCATTGTCCATGTAAACATTGTAACACGTTGTCACTAAACTTTGTTAAAATTCTGTTTAGTAAACACATTTCTTGACTATCTATCACAATTACACTTATTGTGATGCACGTTTTTTTTTACATCCCGCCAATCCAATTGTACTGTAAAATAAAAAGTATTTAATAATAAAAATATTACCTAATATTATTTTATTTACTATACTATTATTGACTAAGGAAACTGAATAAGGGTTCAGCAAGTGTGAAAAAAAGAGAGCAGGCAGTATTTATGACATGTACTTTATTAAGACCATTTTACATGATTGAGTGTTTGATTAATCCGCAGATGGCTTACGGTAGACAAGCCGTTTCTGATAAAATTTCACAGGAAGATGAAAATAAAGTAAAAATACAGCTCAGAGAATTGAGAAATAGTTCAGGAGTTAATCTCCCACGTATTGGCTTGAGGGGAGCAGTGGCCATGTCTGTGCTCATACTACTAAGAGGAGAAGAAAGGTCTGCTCTCTATCTCTCTCTCTCTCTCTCTGGATTGAACACAGAGAGTCCTAGAGTAAGGCAGATGTCCTCCGGTACACATGTACAGAACAACAAACTACACCTGAGCAAAGCAACCAAACCATGAGACTTCCAGAGGTAGAGCCACATCCTTCATTTCATTCTGTAACATGAATGCTGATATCAGTAGTGTGTAACAGTTAAAATGTTACGGACAACCCTCGTAAAAGAGGGCGTTTCTCTGACCCCAGAGAAACAGGACTGGAATGAACAAGATTTAGGAATTCCCGTGGTTGTGATCCAAAACAAGCCAAAAGCAAAAGGAACGACTTCCAAAGCGGAGTCACATGGTCGTCTGAAAATATTGAAGAAAAGATCTGAAAGCAAAAATTCCCACTTCCTTTACAGTACTACAGTAATAAAACCCACTCTGAATCAGTAAACAACATTAAAAGCTATACAAAGGCATTGTCCATTACACAACCTGTACATTACTGGAATTTTATTTAACCTATGTCTTTTTTTTATTTGGAATAACTTAAGTCCTGCTTAAAAGTGCAATTTTTTTTAAAGATTCATTTTCGGATTAGGCTATGACAATGGAATGGGACATTCTGACCAGTATTCCTGTGCAAAGATATGTAAAAAATGTGTACCAAAAAAAAAAAAAAAAAAAAAAAAAAAAAAAATATTTTGCTATTTTGTGGTCAAAGGCTTTTTGATTAGTTCTGGTCTCTGCATCAACATTCTTTTTGCTTTAAAACCCCTCTAAGGCTTTTTTAAAACAACAACGCATAAAGGAAAAAAAAACGAACACAACAACGAGATTTTCTGGGTCTTTAGTGAACTTCAATAATGGAAAGGAGGATTGCTGAAATGTCAGATCCCTTTGAGACGTGGTCTGTTATTGTGAATCATATTGATGAAAATAAAATGGGCAATTAATCACAGTACTAGTAAAACCGTTTCAAAGAAAGTAAGCTAATGCTTGAACAGTGTTAGATCATGTAAAATGACAGGGAAGAGGTCACTTGTTGTCTTTCATGGAGCAGTTCTTTCACTGAGCCCTGAAGCAACGCTGTGGCCTATGTCCTGACCTTTGACCTGAAGAGGAGGTCCGGGACACGGCCAGCCAAGGCAACTCTTTCTTGTAAACACTCACGAGGACAGAAATGGAGCATAACTGCAAATTAAAGAGGCAGTGCAGAGGCTTACGGGTGAGTGAACGTGAGGAGGCGTCTGTGGATGTGTGTGTGAAATGTCTGAGTAACAGTCTGAGTGTTTTGCAGGGCCACTGATCTGGGACCCGCGTAGACTAGGACTTCTGCTCCGCCGCTGCTGGGGAAGGAGGTGTGCTGTCTGGCTTGATGATCTGGTATGTGATGAGGTACTCTGGGTAGGCCTGCAAAAACACAAAAATTGGAAACAAACTAAATATCTACTACCTTAAACATTTGTTTTAAATGTTGTGCGTTTGTATTTTCAGTTGTTAAATATCTGAGCCCTCTCACCTGTTCTCCTCGGTAGATGACATATTCGGCGTAGGCTAGCCCGTTGACGCTGGGTCGGCCGATGACGGAATGGTGCCCTGGAGGAGCGTGGGCCATCTTCATGGCACTGAATTGCAAGAAGGATTTACCCAAAGTCACCCGGCAAAACAGCATCTGCCTGCAAACAGCACAATTATATTTGCAATAAATAAAACTATAACATTATGTTTATTTGCAATAAATAAAACTATAACATTATGTTTTAATGAAATAATAATAATAATATAAAAAATTATTATAATTTTATAAATTATAATTATTACGGTATAATTCCTCCTATAATAATGAAATCATTTAAAATAAAAACAGCATTTGAAAAAAAATCTAATATAATTAATAAAATTATTTTAAAAAATAAAAATAATTATATCATTTGTTATATATGAGATTTATATTTATACATTACAATATAATCTACAATATACTATAATAATTTTAAAATATATATACCAAAGCTCAAAGGTTTCCAAATTTTGTGTGCATATACTGTATATACACTACCGTTCAAAAGTTTGGAGTCAGTGAGAATTTTATTTTTATTTTTTGGAGGAAAGAAATCAATACTTTTATTTATCAAGGAATAATTAATTTGATCGAAAGTGACAGTAAAGACATTTATAATGTTACAAGTCTTTTGTACTTCCTATTCATCAAAGAATCCTAAAAAAAAAAAAAAAAACTGTACAACTGACAGACCAACAACTGTTTCAACATTGATAATAATAATAAATGTTTCTTGAGCATCAAATCCTCATATTATACTGATTTGTGAAGGATCATTTGACACTGAAGACACTGACACTGGTGATGCTGAAAATTCAGCTTTGATCACAGGAATAAATTACACTTTACTATATATTCACACAGAAAACAGCTGATTTACACTGGAATAATATTTAATACTATAACTGATTTTTGTTGTATTTTTAATCAAATAAGCGCAGCCATGGTTAGCAGAAGAGAATTCTTTTAAAAGTATTTAAAATCGTACCGACCCCAAACTTTTGAACGGTAGTGTATATATATATATATATATATATATGTACAGAAACTTTGGAAACCTTTGAGCTTTCTGCACATTGAATAAGACATGTATCAAAGCTTATGTGTAAATAAATTATTACATAGTACCCTACATCCATGGACAGTTTTAGATTAATTCATTCTAGTAATTAGAATTTTAATCAGTGTTCATAATTGTAATTACAGTGTCTGATTTTCTTTACACTTTTGTACAATAAACACTTGTACTAAACCTGTTGAGAAGCACTGGATTATAGGATAGACAGCACCATCAGCTGGTCATTTAGGGTAAGTACTCCTGTTTTATCATTGATAAGCAACAATTCATATTGAGAGCTAATCTAGGATCTTTTGCAACAAACTTCCTTATTCTGTAAAACACGTTGCATCGCTTCCAGTTCAAGTCTTTTGTAAGTGCTTTGTTAAATATAGAGCTGTTTTACTTATACCTTCAAATGAGCCAGCAAAAATGAACATAACCGATGTCCATCACATATACAGATTAATAAAAAAAAAAATGGCAATGATAAAAAGAACTAGCTAGGTTAGCTGATAACCTTAAAAGCCCATGGATATCGCCATCAGACTCAAAAAAGGGGAAGAATCAGATGTGTGTGTACCTGTGACAGACGTAACAGGAGCGGTCTTTATGTGTGGGGCAGCCCGTCCCTCCTCCGATGCCGTACACATACTGGTTGCTTTTCGAGGAGTTCTCTGCAAAGTAGATCCCTGCCCCAAACATCCCCCCTATGTAGGCGTGCCTCTCATCAAACCCTTTATGGATGATGGCGTTGATGAATGGTGACCCTTGTAGTTGAAGAAAAAGGAAGTTGATTATTCTAATGTAAAAATTGGAACACTGAGATAACATTGTTTGAAAGAAGCTTTTGAGTCTCATATGGGGGAAAAAAGGTTCTTTTGTAGCTTGAACTTTCCCAAACAGCACTTATGACAGGTCATTCATCTCGTGATCGTGAGCTGGAGCAGTACCGTGAAAGAGCATGCGCTCGTTGTGGTGGTTGTGGTTCTCGTCTGCGATCTCCTTCTGCCTGTGCGAGTATCGCTCCCTCAGCTTCTTGTTCACCACCTTCTGAATCTGTACAGACATTGTGCAAAGTTGACATTGTTGCTTAGATGTTCATCAAACATTTGAACCATAAACTAACTAATCAAACGCGTCTAGAATAAATAGAAAAGAAAACAGAAATATGCACACTCACCTTCAGGATGTTGTACCTGCTGAAAACACCCCCCGCATTGCCACCATCCCTGTGCTCTCTGATCGTACTTTGCAGCTGTAAACAAAAACAGAATTCTGTTACATAAAAACAACTATTCAAGACCACGCAGCCCTTCAACAGGGTAAAATAAATGTTAAATAATGTTATATATGAGAGCCAACTAACTTAGCTTAAGTAATGAAGTTATGTGTGAGAAGATCAGTTCAGAACGACAGAAATCGCCCACCTTTCCTGGAGAACTGTTCATATTTGTAATATTTAGCAGATCGTAGTCGATCTGATATTTATGTAACTTAAGACTAAATAAATTATCTAAGATTAAAATAATAGCTCACACACTAAAAAAATAAATAAATAAATAACAAGACCACAAATGAGTTCTAGTATACTATAAACAAGTTGTAATTTAATACACGATAACTATAAAATTAATAAAATAAAATACACTAAAATAAAAAATAAAATCAGTTATATAAACCTAAGTTTTATCACACCAAAGAAAAATAAAATAAGATTACAATAGGTTATGACTTAAAAATGTACTTATCGCACACTAAAATAATTAAAAAATACAAGCAAGTTATATAAGACTATATGTAATAACTTTTATTGCAAAGTAAAATTGATGAAATAAGACCACAAATAGGTTATATAAGACTATTAATAAGTTGTAACTTACTGCACACTAACACAAACCATATTCATCACAAAAAAAAAAAAACCTGTATGATCAAGGAACATCTTTAGTTAATTTAGTTGTTGAAGGTTGTTAATGCATGTCTAAATGCATATCACCACAAAATAAATGAATAAATAAAATAAATACACAAACATAAATAAAGCCTACAAATATCAGCATAATCAGGATCTAGTACAAGAACTATCCATTTTATAATCTGGAATTTTATATTTTTTGGAAGGAAAAGGCTCCTAGATCTGATGTGCACTCTCACCTCCTCCTCCACTGACTGAAACTCTTTGTCATCAGGTGCCAGGTCGATCAGCACCGTGCCTTGACTCGCACAGTGGAATGTCAGGTATGGGTTGGCACCTGTTAGGAAGCACACCAACACATAAAACTATAAGTTACCTCAGTGCATCATGGTTTGCTTAGTCATGAACAGATGGTGTTTAAGAGAGAAGCTGGAGCTAAACGCTTCTGAACTGACCTTGTTGACCGCCCAGCAGCCTCTCAATGCCTTTGATGAGTTTGTGTCTGTGCCCATATGCATTGATCCCGATCTCCTTGAGCTCCTCGTGCCCCATGTCAGCCAGCACATCGAGCGAAATCTAATACAACAAGTGAACACCAATCAGAACAAGGGAAACTAAAGTAGTCTGCAGGCACAACCAATCACATGAAGTTGCAATTAAAAATGGCATGAAGCGTCTCATTTCAAGTCCAATTTCGACTGCATCAAAAACAGCCAACAGTGCAATTTTTCATTTTCTCAGCGTGTTGGTATGTGAAACTTCCTCCTACTGGGATGATAAACTCTTAGAGCGGCAGGAGGCTTGGATGGATATTATCGCGTGTGACTCATAACACACAGAATGATTATTGCTGAATATGCCTCCTACACGGAACAAGCAGACAAATGCAAACATGCAGATAGCAATTTGCACATGCTAGACAGAGGCAGGGAGCCGTTGAGCCAGCGTGTGTCTTACAGAGAGCATTACGGTTTAATCACACTGGACTAAGCATATGAAATTATTTCGGATTTCAATGAATATGGCCAAACTGATATATATTTTGAGCATAAGAGACTTCTTTCAAAAAAATCATACTTATAAACTTTTGAACAGCATTGTATGAATGGAAGCGAATGACCCCTCATCACCCTTGACTCAGCCTCAGCCTATGTAATCTCAAACTCTCACACTCTCAATTCCAATAGCCCACTTATTGGCAATGCATCACATCTATGATAGCTCTGTCAAAGGCCATTAGCCCAGGAGCTGCCAACTGCTCTCTCTCTCTCTCTCTCTCTCTCTCTCTCTCAGGAAGCACTGTGCACTTCAATCGATAGGACTCGCAGGACTGGCCATTATAGCAGTGAAGGTGTGATGGCCACAGCTGGAAAGATTCCATTTCTCTTTTATCTCTCTCTTTAATTCTTTTGGCAAAGCTGAAAAAGAACTGCAGCAGATTTACTACAGACTAGTGCAAAACCTTCCAAAACCGACTAGCCGACTTAATCAAGGACGATAACTATAAAAATAACTACAACTAGAACGTTTTAATCATCATTTTAATTCTATGAGAATAGGGAAGTCCACACCACAACTATATATATATATATATATATATATATATATATATATATACACACACAACAGCTGATAAACGACAAAAACATTGATAGCCAATCAAAATTTTCCTGACTTTGCAGAGTTTGAGCATTTAAGGCAGCAGACAAAATAACTGCAGCCAGCGTTTTTAATAAAAAGAACTTTGTGCTTGGGTGTGTACACGAATACATTTACAGTTATAGTTATCCTTGTTGGTGTTAGTAGACATGTTATGAAACGAGTTATGATCATTTTCACGAGTTATGAAAATTACGTGATCTAGGACCTTTCTGTGCGTGCCATTGTAAAGACTGCAATTCTATCCCTCAGCCTTGTTTTCATCCGCGTTAAATTCAATATGGCGTCTACCCTGATAAAGGTCTATGGTTTCTAACCTGGTTTTGTTTCGGTCCCTGATTGGATGAGTTTATTAGGTGGCGTTTACATTAGACGAATTCTTGCGTTAAGCAAGAACAGCAAAGTTCATGGTGGGATGCTCAAAAAACCCAACCAAAATGTCCACTTGAATGTGTGTGGCGTTAACAGTGGTGCTTTTAAACAGATGAATTTAAAGACACAGCTGTCCAAAATGGTTTTACCATGCAAACTAATAATTAAAAAGTAAAATATCAGAACATAAGAATGACCTAGACAACCTCACTAATTAATTTATCAAATGTTGGACTAGTCAACTGGCATGACGCATCTCTATTCAAAGGGAAGTGGAAATGCAGCAGACATACAGAAGACATCGAAAAATGACAAATATTTGCATGCTGCCCTTCTGACGGCTCTAGTAAAGCGAGGAGACAGCTCTAAACTGTGCCGAGGCTTAAATCAGATGCGTCTAATGACGGCATTGGTGCGCGAATGAGATCTGTGAGCGTGTCCTCAATCTCATTTGCACTCAAGTCTGTCGCACCATCTCTGCAAAACTGTTGCCTCTTCATGCTCCATCTCCCATAAGCACAGCGAGGCAGAAGAAGATGGAGAGCGAGCAGACGAGTGAGTCACTGTGAGACAGATGAATGCGTCTTACTAAAGCCACAATCAGAACTGATTTCAGCCCCTCACATCAAGCGCTCTTCCCAGCTGGTGGCCGCCAAGACCATTTCTGTTCATCTATGTGCAAATGAGTGGCGGGTCTGGCACAGCGTGCCAATCGCGTCCCACGGCTCACCCTCACTGAGTCGAAGACGAGAAGAAGAAAAGCCAGAGGAACAACAGTCCTGAGCTCAGTGTGAGGGAGCGGCACAACTGTATTAATCAAAAGAAGAGGCGTAGAGGTCAGACCCATCACCCAGGATCTCTCTCACAACTATAAAGATCAGGAGACGCTAGTAATCTCACAGCTTCCGGCTGAAGAGGAGATGACTGGAAATTATAAAGCCAAGGTGCTGAGAGAGAGTATATTGAAAGGAGATAATTACGAGGCCACAGATGTCATCGCATTTACATAACTTTGACGAGAAGGGCCTAGGGTTCTCTTCAGGAAACAACAGCAAGCCTCTCTACTGATGAGATTGAGATGATTGAAATTGATTTGATCCCAGGAAGTGACCTTACCTGTTCCCGCTCAAAAATATCCCGCAAATGCTCCAAACACAAACTCTTCAGGAACTGATTGATGTTCATATCCAGAATTGTAACTAGAGAGAAAAACAAAAACATCATATCTCATAGAACTACAATCAAACATGTAGGGCTTAATGGGCTCTATGCACGGCGGTATTTCCGGTGAAGGTCTTAGGATGCTGGATTACTTCCGCCGATCGTAGAGTCCAATGCTATTCCGAGAATTTATATTGGTTTTTATACTCTATTGCTATACTAAAGAAACGTTAGTCACAAAAACAGACAAAACAGACACCCCTCATTTTGTTTATGCTTCTTTGTTTATTATATTAAATAAACATAACTATATATAAAATTACATCTAAACGTATTAAAGTTTCGTTTCAAAGACGAGAGGACAGTAAATTTTGAAGACTCTGCCATAATCCCGTTTTCCTCCGCTTTAAATCTCCCCAACCGGAAACGCAAGAGCATCCTTGCGTCAAACGCGGAACTTATGCGTGCATATAGCCCATTACATTTAGGTTTAGGGTTAAGTAACAATTACACATATAAAAACTATATATATATATAACTTTCATAAACTCAATGTGTCAATTGTTTTTAGATTGATGAGAGAAAGCCCATTAGGAAAATGCATTGTACATTGTTTTCTGAAAAGTTTTGTTCTGTAATGTTTTTTTTCCCCGTATGTGCTTTGGTTTGCACATATTTGTGAATGATAATGATACTCTTATATAATTTGGTTATTACAGTTCTGTGAGAATCATCCTTCAATCTGATAGTTTACTTTGCTGGATATAGCAAATGATGACAAAATGAACGTATTAAACAAGATAAATGATGTATGGTTAATTTCACGATAGGTATGCGATTAATCACAATTAAAAAATTTGGTTGCACTTTATTTTACAGTCCTGTTCCCCATGTACATACTATGTACTAATTATAGTTATTACAATTACTGGGTAATATACTACTATTACTAGGTACTAACCCTGAACCTAACCTTAACCCATGTAGTTACCTTATATTAACCAGTACTTTCTTAGGTAAGTACACTGTAAGTACATATAAGTGCCATATTGTAAAATAAAATTGATCTATTGACAGCCCTAATATAAATATATATATACACTCACCGGCCACTTTATTAGGTACCCCATGCTAGTAACGGGTTGGACCCCCTTTTGCATTCAGAACTGCCTCAATTCTTCGTGGCATAGATTCAACAAGGTGCTGGAAGCATTCCTCAGGGAGTTTGGTCCATATTGACATGTTGGCATCACACAGTTGCTGCAGATTTGTCGGCTGCACATCCATGATGCGAATCTCCCGTTCCACCACATCCCAAAGATGCTCTATTGGGTTGAGATCTGGTGACTGTGGAGGCCATTTTAGTACAGTGAACTCATTGTCATGTTCAAGAAACCAATTTGAAATGATTAGAGCTTTGTGACATGGTGGAAGTAGCCATCAGAGGATGGGTACATGGTGGCCATAAAGGGATGGACATGGTCAGAAACAATGCTCAGGTAGGCCGTGGCATTTAAACGATGCCCAATTGGCACTAAGGGGCCTAAAGTGTGCCAGGAAAACATCCCCCACACCATTACACCACCACCACCAGCCTGCACAGTGGTAACAAGGCATGATGGTTCCATGTTCTCATTCTGTTTACGCCAAATTCTGACTCTAACATCTGAATGTCTCAACAGAAATCGAGACTCATCAGACCAGGCAACATTTTTCCAGTCTTCAACTGTTCAATTTTGGTGAGCTCTTGCAAATTGTAGCCTCTTTTTCCTATTTGTAGTGGAGATGAGTGGTACCCGGTGGAGTCTTCTGCTGTTGTAGCCCATCCGCCTCAAGGTTGTGCGTGTTGTGGCTTCACAAATGCTTTGCTGCATACCTCGGTTGTAACGAGGGGTTATTTCAGTCACTGTTGCCCTTCTATCAGCTCGAACCAGTCTGGCCATTCTCCTCTGACCTCTGGCATCAACAAGGCATTTCCGCCCACAGAACTGCCGCTCACTGGATGTTTTTTCTTTTTCGGACCATTCTCTGTAAACCCTAGAGATGGTTGTGCGTGAAAATCCCAGTAGATTAGCAGTTTCTGAAATACTCAGACCAGCCCTTCTGGCACCAACAATCATACCACGTTCAAAGTCACTCAAATCACCTTTCTTCCCCATACTGATGCTCGGTTTGAACTGCAGGAGATTGTCTTGACCATGTCTACATGCCTAAATGCACTGAGTTGCCGCCATGTGATTGGCTGCTTAGAAATTAAGTGTTAACGAGCAGTTGGACAGGTGTACCTAATAAAGTGGCCGGTGAGTGTATATATATATATATATATATATATATATATATATATATATATATATATATATATATATATATATATTTATTCTGTGTGATCACAGAATTTTTACAGCTACTGGCGGTATTTGAAAAATACACATTGCACACAAAATTGAAAACGGTATACCAGATGAACTGGTATATTGCACAGCACTGGTATGTAGTATTATATACTACTCCACTATGTATTATTATTATTATTATTATTACAAACAAACATTTCACAACGCATTTCACTAAGTTTTAACTGCTAACAGGTAGAAAGTTCTGCCCAGATAATCTTACTATAATATTTTTATTTTTTATTTTTTTATGTAAGACTAAGATACTCTTGGTTTTTAATCCCATTACAGTTATTGTTCTTATCAAATATTATTACTTTTGTTAGCATTTCAACTAATATATAGCATCATTTCTCAAAAACAGTTCATTTAAAACTGAAATTTTATATCCAACAACAAATGTTTTATTTGATTTATTTTGATCAAAAATGGATTAGTTGCAGACCTACTTAAAATAAAAAAAAGTTACATCACATGATCTACTTACTTTCTCCCTCCTTCCTCTCTGATCCAGTAGCCCCATCAGCGGGGCCTGAGGCTCCAGGTACAGCCAGCTCTGCCAGGGGCCCGGCCAGATTGTCTATGCTGCTGGCGGCGGACAGGCAGGAAGGTGTGGATGCTGGAGAGATGACAGAGGCACTGACCACCGTAGCCTGGGGCTTGAAACAACTAGGCAGCGCTTCAGGGGGCATGGCATCAATCAGCAGCGCCCGGATATCATCAGCCTGGAGATCAGAGGGGAAAAAGTCAACACTCATTTCCTTAAGAAATTGTGTCTGATCAGTTTTAAATACAACTAAAATCATCTAATATTCATGTTACAGTAGCATGCCACATGGGTGAGGGGATAAATTAGACAATAGTTGTAACACAGCATTAGTTTGGCTTCTTGGTCTAGAATTGGACAATAAAAGATGAGAACAGCTGTGTCATTAGCACCTGGCATGAGCACAGCCACAAGAGCCCAATTAGTAAAGGTTACGGTTGATTTACCATTTGCTTCGCACAAGCCTGAACACAGGGGATATGGGTTTAAACACCTCAGCTTATGTGTTTAGAAGATAAATGTCTCAGGTTAGTCTATGCCACCGGAACCATATGAGAGATCTCACAGCCAGAACAAATAGTCCTACAGAGCATGAAACTTTTATAGAAGTTGGTTTAAACTGGTCTATGTCTTGACATGCAAATCTGTAGCTCTGTTAAATGAATGGCAATATATAAGTATGTGCTTTGATGTCCATGTGAAAGGTCTCTCCTAAAGGCATTACCGTCGCCAAGTCCAGCGGCGTCTGTCCCTCCTGGTTCTTCATGGTGGGGTCGGCCCCATGAGCCAGCAAGAGAGCGCAGAGCTGCGTACGGCCCTTCTGTGCAGCCTCGTGGAGGGGCGTGAAGGCCCATTTATCAGTAGCATTTACACAGGTGTTGAATTTGATCAGCAGGGCCGCGATATCCACATGCTGGAAGGGAAGGCAGAGGCTTATTAACAAAATTTATGTACAATATACAATCTTTAAAGCCTTTATGTTAATTTAAAAAAATGAAGCATAGACCTTTCTATAGAAGATCTGCTTTGGTGTAAAAGTTTGCCTGGTTTTATACTTCATATACTGGATTGTCACCAAGTTATATTTTTAAAGTGGTCCATACCACTCTTCTAAAGCTTTGTGTAAACAACAAACCAAAATGTAAACTGTCATTGATTTAAAATATAGACCTCCTCCCCAGCTCTACTTGGCAAGTGAATGAGAAAAGTTGCAACAGTATGTTTCATTTGTGAATCAAATTACTCTTTTGAGTGAATCAATTGATTCAAAACAATCGTATGATTTACTCAAAATAATCAAAGAATCCTTTATTTTTATTTTTTATAAATCAGATGATAAAATCACTATAAAATGATTTGTTCATAAATTAGACTGATACAATTTCCGCGTTCAAATCATTTCGTGATCAGGTGGTAGCGGTTAATAGCTGACTGGAGGATAACATTCATCACACAAAGCTCTTTTTAATACCAGCATTTTTTTTTATTTTTATTTTAAGATCCCATCCAGTGCCAGCATTTTTTTTAATCATTTTCACGAAATGATCACTTTCATGGCCCCAAGAATATTTTGTTGTATGAATATCTGAACATACAATATATCTAAAAAATGCATTCTTTTTTTATCAACACTTTAATGTGGGTACGTTTTTTTTTTTTAAAAGCAACATTTTGAACAAAAAGCTGAGAAATTCACGTTTTTGTCAAAGACTGCATCCGGATTGGATTCAGAACGATGGATTTTCAAAACAGAAAACACAGATCCAGTAGATCGAGTCCATCAACACTCCCAAAGCTTCACAGTCCTATAGCTCACACTGACTCAACATTTCATTCGGTAACGTTAGGCAGTTTTAAGTTTACAGTGCTAGGCATAAGTGAACACACCCATGCTAAAGTTGACTAAAAAGATGGATAAAAAAAATCATCTTTTGGAAATTGTTCTTTGATGCCTTAATTTAAAAAAATGAGGAAAAATCCAACCTTTAAGGACTTCTTTGTGAATGAATAATGTATCGTAAATAAATAAATGTTCTTCCTGAAAATACAAGGGACTCAGGACACCCCTATGTTAAATCCTCATAAGCCCCTTTCACACAGAGATTCCAGAAAATACACGGATAAAGTGACCCGGGATTTGACCCAGGTTCGTTTGATTTTGGTTCATTCACACTGCCAGTGATTTTCCGGAATCAGAGAGTGCGTTCACACACAACCCGTGAAAATCCCGTAAAGACACGTGACATCGATGTGACATGTAATGTCTCAGCAGCGTCTTAAGTTTTATTTATTTATTTATTTATTCATTCGTTCATTGCGTTTTACAACATTTTTGTTCTTGTTTCCATGAACGAATAAAAAGGAACAGGAAGAAGAAAAAATCTTGTAATACCTGTCGCTATTTATGCACATCAAAAGAAACAGAAAAAAAACAACAACAAAAAAAACAGAAAAAACAAAACAATAACCAGCTGCTTTATGAATGGATCAGCCCCAATCCTCACCCCAATCACCAAATATTTTCAGTAATACCTATCTTTACACTTAATTATCACCATTGACATCATTTTCCTTATAACATTCCTGTATTTTTTTCTTATATAAATTCTTAAATTTATAAACACTTTTGCAATACTTCAGTTCATAGTCCAAGGTGTTCCACAGTTTGACTCCATAAATAGACAAACACATCTGTTTTTGTGTAGTACGTGCGAAAATAGTTTTAAAATAATATTGCCTTCTATGGCCATCATCTTCTGATACAAAAGTAAATAAATGTTGTAACACCCTAGGCAGAACTCTCTGCTTTGCTTTCCACATAAAAATCAAAATCTTCAAATCAACCAAATCTTTGAATTTTAGCAGTCCTGAATTTACAAATAAACTATTGGTGTGTTCTCTATAGCCTGTCTTGTGGATAATCCTTAATGCCTTTTTCTGTAACAAAAACAGAGGTTTTGTGTTACTATGGTATATATTACCCCAGACCTCTGTGCAGTATCCAAAGTATGGAAGTATTAGGGAATTGTACAGCATATGCATTGAAGAGTAGTCTAAAACATCTTTAACTTTATACAAGACCCCAATGCTTTTACACACTTTACTCTTAATATAGACTATGTGATCTTTCCAATTCAATTTATCATCCAAAATAACACCTAAAAATTTTAGCGCATTAACTCTTTCAATATCAGTTCCTTCAATTGCTATTTTTACATTTTCATTCTTTTTGCGATTACCAAAAATCATGTATTTTGTTTTCTCCCAATTTAAACATAATTTGTTTTGGTCAAACCATTTCTTAATTTTTACCATTTCTAAACTTATATTTTCTGTAATTTCTGACAGATTATTTCCAGAGTAAAAAATGTTAGTGTCATCAGCAAACATCAAAAACTGTAATATCTGAGACACTTCGCAGAGGTCATTAATAAACAAAATAAAAAGTAATGGGCCTAAAACGGACCCTTGTGGAACTCCACATATTATGTCTTTTAACTCTGATTTTTGACCATTAATTTGAACAAACTGTTGTCGGTTATTGAGATAACTTTTGAGCCATTGAAAAGCCAGACCCCTAATGCCACAGTTGAATGATTTTGTCAATAGCAAACTGTGATTTATGGTGTCGAATGCTTTGCTTAAGTCGATGAAGACCCCCACTGTGTATTGCTTATTCTCAGTTGCAGATGTAATTTTTTCTATGAGTTCAATTAATGCCAAAGCTGTTGATCTTTTTTCTCTAAAGTTTGCTTATAAGCCGCGATTTCTCTTTTTTCTCTGATTTGATCATAAACTAAAGCATTACGTACCGTTTCACTAGCCTGCTTTCACTTCACTTTAGCGTCATCATTACGACACGGCATTGATTACGGCTTTTGTTCACACAGCGCGCGTTCCGGGACTGAACACGGCAATGTTACTAGGTCCCCAACCCGGCATCAATCCCGGGTCGTGTTTGCGTTCACACAATTTCCTGGGATCAACGCGCTGTGTGAAAGGGGCTATAGAGGCAGGCAGATTTTTATTTTTAAAGGCCAGTTATTTTATGGATCCAGGATCCTATGCATCCTGAAACAGTTCCCTTGGCCTTTGGAATTAAAATAGCCCCACATCATCACATACTCTTCACCATACCTAGAGATTGGCATGGTTTTATTTCAGTTAGCCTAATAGCTGGTTTGATTTGCATTGAGAGATGATCTTATGGAAAGTACCCCATGCCAATCTCTAGGTATGGTGAAGGGTATGTGATGATGTGGGGATATTTTAATTTGAAAATTGGTGTCCTTAAAGGTTGGATTTTTCCTCATTTTTTTAATTAAGGCATTAAGATCAATTTCCAAAAGATGATTTTTGTATTCATTTTTTTAGTCAACTTTAGCATGGGTGTGTTCACTTATGCTAAGCACTGTATATGCTGTTTAATGTTTGAAGATCGCGTTAGCTTACAAGTGTGCAAGCAATGCATCTATCGCTGGTTTCTGTTTCTTCACCTGTGTTTTTGATCCGGAGATTCTGTACTCTTTCAGAAGATGCGTAATCGCGCTCACTACTGTGTAACAATGAAAACATGGATTCCAGGAAAATTTAGTCAATGGCGGGGAAAGAGTTAAATAGTATTAGAGTTACATTTTGAATTGATTTTATTTAAAAAAATTTAAATTTAGTTTTTAATTTGAGTAATTTGTATGTGCTTTTGTCATTTTTATTACTTTTTGATTTTTTTTTTAATTCAGTTTGTTTAAAGCTGCATAAAGGCGTTTTATCCAACTACCATTCCAGTTTTAGTTTTATTTTAGTTAGTAATATTAGCACTTCCGCTTTAACTTATTATCTAATATTTATATTTTACTTTACATATTTCAATTAACCTTTGTTTTTAAATACTTTTAGTTTTAGTTAACAATAAGAACACTGAGGTTGACACCATGAGGAGGGTGACTAAATAAGTGTAATTTTTGGGTGGACTATCCCTTTAAATGGCATATGAGAAACACTCTCACTACCAATGGAAAGCACAGGACAAAACAAGCTTGGGTTTTGGCCAACTCAAGAGTTGTGGTGTGCAATGTGTGTGGCTGAGCTTGTCCTGAGCTGCCCCCCCATCAGCAGCAGTGACTGTATGAAACTGCGATCAGCTGCCTGTGTTTGCCGAGCGCTGACAGCCTCTACACAAACAGGCTGCATATGAACAGAGGGAGGCGCACTCAAGGTCAGCCAGCATCGGCCGGCCGCCAGCTCTCCTCTAGCCAATCAGAAAAGCTTGGGCCACCTGCTACTCCGGTTGCAGCCAATCAGAATCTCCCCGCTCTAGTCACAGAAGTCCTGTTTCTTGGACAGCAGCGTATACGAGTGTTGTCGAGGGCCGGAGTCAGGCTAGTTCTGATCCAGCATGTTTATGTAACCGCAATCTGCTCCCATCCATCTGCATGGTTTAATCACATCCCTGTATACCTCCACAGGGCAGACGCTGATAAATACCTCCAACTACCATCACCTAAAATGAGTTTCTCTGAGTTTGCTTGATTTGATTTCCAGAAATCCCGTATTAGAAGAGTTCTGTGCAGTGCGGATTAAGGCTAGCAAATGGCATCATCTCGCCATCTGGGTTGTTCGCGAGTGGAACTGCAACTGAAACCACCTGAAAGAATCAGGAGCCGCAGTGACTCATTAAAAGTGCATAAGCCAAGGTTCTGTTGGCAGAGCAAACACAGATGTCCAAACACTTTTTGCATACAGCCACACACTGATTTTCTCAGTCACAGGAAGTGAAAACAAAGTGCTGTATCAGAGCACAGAGGGGTTCAGGTGAGGCTTTGCACTTGTTCTGAGAGGGGAAAAGCCCTTGTGTTTAGTTTTCAGGAGCACATACATGGATTATTCAGCATCTACATCTGTTTGTGTGTATCTGAGGTACCCACAGCACAGTTTCCTGCCAGACCTGGCATGACCGGAGGCACGACATGTGTCGGCTTAACAGATGGCTGTATGTAGTCCCAGTCTCACTGAAAATACTCCTCTTTTTAATCAGCAATTACACTCACCCCGTACGAGGCTGCGTTGTGGAGGGGGATAAGGCCACCTTTGTCCTGCGCGTTGACATCCGCCCCATGCTCAAGTAAATACTCCGCTACCTCCAGATTGTTATAGCCAGCTGTGGAGAAAAAGATGCAAAGAAATGTAAATCCATCTACCCATGAACCATCTGTTATCATCAAACTCAAGTCACCAATCCATATCCCATGTATGTTTCAGAGTGTTTTTTAAACTTTGAGACTTGAACAAAATATTTTCCACTGTGTTTTATATTGAGTACGTCCTTTAATAATGGCCATAAATTATAAAGTGGTTAAGAGGAGTGTGCCATTGAGAATTATTACAAACCTGAACACTGTGAAACCAAATTTACATGAGGATGAAGATCACATTTACATCTAAATGATAATTAATCTACATAGACCCAAACCCCCAAATTGTAGCTAAAAACTGCTTAAATCATCAGTTTTCAGTCAGATTTACTGAATTGAAAGTCACTGCGTGTGGAACGTGCATTAGGCCCACCAGGCATGTTTTTTCAAAAAAATAGTTTAGTAGTTTGCTCCAGTATTTTTTGTTGCTTCATAATAACTTGCTTTTTACTCTGTGGGTAAAAAGGTTTATAATGCATTATCAACACATTTGTGTACCACATGAGCAGGCTGTTTATCACATATCACAATGTAATTGTTTTTAAAACCTTCACACACCAGTGTTGTTACTGATGATGAAAACTAACCTTAAATATATTATATATATATATATATATATATATATATATATATATATATATATATATATATATATATATATATATTCATTAATTGAAATAAAACTAAAATAAAAAATGTAGAAATGTTGCCTTAGCAACTAACTGAAACATTTTAAGTACTAAAATGTCAAACTAAAGCTAAATAGAAATATAAAAAGAAATAAAAATGACAAAAGCACAAAATTACTAAAACTTGAATAAAAAATTACGAAAACTAAAATGGAAATATAAAAATATAAGCTAATTCAAAATATTAATAGATATTATAATAGTATATAAGTACTAAAAATTGTAATTACAATAAACCAAAATAGAAATATTAAAAATATAAAAATGACAAAAGCACATAACAAAATGACTAAAACTAAAATATAAATATAAAATAATAGCTAATTCATAAATAACATAAATAACACTATTCCAGCCCATATTCATAGATCATAGTTGTTCCTCTCCTCAGACTTTTAGACAATTTATTAATGGTTCCCAAATTCAGATTGTTTGTCTTGGGTGATGATATCTCATTGCCACAGCCTCTACGTAGGTCTATTGGAATTCCCACCATCCCCATCTCAGTGAAATTTCATCTATTCCTATCTTCAAAACTCAATTAAACTCAACTAATTAAACTCTCTTTAGGCAGTGTTATTGGAATCTTTATGCAATGACTCCTTCTGATAGCAATTATATTTAATAGTCGGTGCAAAGTGGAAGCAAAGCGGAGATAGAGTGTTTTCTGTCGCTGCAGATACGCTAGAAGACTCAATCTGGCAGTCAACCTTTGGCATTGAACAAGTTGATGCTGACCAAAAAGAACCAGACACTACTATTTTCAGCTTTAACTGTCTTCCTTTTTCCTTTCCCTCTCACCCTCGCTCCAGACATACACGACTGCCTACAGGACAGTTACTTATTAAAGCCCTCATCATTACAGGCTGTACCTCTCTAATAATGCACAAACCCATCTTTGAGACATACTCACACATACACACTCCACCGCGTGTGCTGTGTTCATCAAACGCTTCTTGCAAGTTCTCCCATTTTTAGCAGTTTCTCACTTCCTCCCCTTGAATATGTCATCTGTTTGGCTGTACTGCTCTCTTTTCCTCTTATCTTCAATAACGCAGATTTATTCTCATTAACACCATGATAAACATTAGGATTATTGTGAGTAAAAAAACTAGTGTGGATACAGTGTCAGCATGTTGTAATGAAGTCGTGAAAAGTCAGCAGTCATTTTACATATATAAGAGAAAGTGTAGACCGGATCAGTAAAATGAGCTAGTGAGAGAAAACATGCTGCATTTCTGAATGGGGGGATTGCCATAGATATTTCATACTTTTAAGAAAAAATAAAATGCCATATTATTTTTTATATATTACAGTAATACTACAAAGAAAATTACATTTAATTTATCCATAAAATTGTCATTCCCTCACAAAAAATAGATTAATTACAAATAAAACCACATTAAAACAAATAAATTTGATTGATGGGTGGACATTGCTAAATGTTTAGCCCCTGGCTTTCATCTCAGGCCCCCTAAAACAGCCGTAAAATGACTCACTTGCCAATCGTTAAAAAATTGCAAGACAGAGCATCAGGATTTTCATGCCCGAGATCCATCTAGCCAGAAAGAATAGATGCATCTTACGATTCTCCCCGCAGGCAAACGGCAGTCTAGTGGCGTGTTCTCTAGGTAAGGGTCACAAACATCACATTAGTCACAGCCCATTGCACCCGTGGAAATAGGGAATGTGTGCTAGCTAGAGTAAAATCATGTGTCTTTATCTCTGCCTGATGGTTAGGGCCGTAACCCACCTGCTGCTGGCCTGGCCTAGCAAGATAAGTGGACTGACCAGAGCGCTCACTGCATCTGTTCAGTGACATTTGCTGATCTGTGCTGTTCTGCACACAGTGTGAATCCTGCTATGAGTCACTGGCATGGCCGTAGTTTTGTGCAAATGATGATCCTGAGAAGTGCTCTCCTACCCTGAACTCAGATCTGTTGTGGGTCAAGTTTTTTAGTCTGTACAAGTGTAGCAGGATTGTTTTCTCACACATGATCATTTCCACTATTATTTTTATTATTATTATTTTGTTAGTTATGAACTGAATTATAATTGTATAATTGATTATATATAAGTGAATTGCCACATGCTTGTAAAAAATTCAGCTGCAATTGTATATTATTATTATTTCAGTTGTGTGTGTGTGTGTGTGTGTGTGTGTGTGTGTATATATATATATATACACACACACATACATACAGTGAGTGCAGAATTATTAGGCACGTTAATTTTCTGGTCATTTTTTTTCCCAGGGTCATTTTACCAATTCCAAACCACACGAATCTTAATAACTTCTATTCATTTTGTATTTAATCATTTATAAGTGATATATAATTTTTCAAGAAGACTGGAAATGAAAAACGCCTTATATTCACGTGTGCATAATTAATAGGCACGTTTTCTTTTACAGATAAAATAAACCAAAAAAGAGATTTAACTCAGACTGAAAAGTCAAAAATTATTAAATGCCCATGAGAAGGATGCAATACTAGAAATTGCAGTTAAGGCATGACCATTGGACAGTGAAATGCTCATTGGGTCAGCAGGGTCAGACAAATACAGGCTTATTTTATCAGTAAAAGAAAACGTGCCAAATAGTTATGCACACCTGAATATTTCCAGCCTTCATGAACAATTATAAATCACTTATAAATGATTAAATACAAAATTAATAGTAGTTAAGATTAATGTGGTTTGGAATTGGTAAAATAAGCCTGAAAAAAAAAAGTATGATCAGAAAATCAACGCGCCTAATAATTCTGCACGCACTGTATATATAAGGAAGGCTTACATAAAGAGATTATTCTGAATAAGACTTTATCAGGGACACAAGCCATACAGAGAATATTGTTGTGCATGTAAATGTCAGTGACGGTACGAACAGTGTGGAAGTCTTAGACAGATTTAATATTTGGCAAGGAAGCTTTTGAATCCCCGCCTGGAAGCCAGGCTTACACAGTGCTCAGAAAGGGATGAGAGCCAAGATTTAATTCAACATGTCCCCCTTTTCTTTCCTTCTGGGTTTCCTTGCCTCGCCTCTGGGGTGGGATGATATCTCACACACTGCTTCAAAGCTTTTGTAGAGAAGCAATTCTCTGGATGGTGGTACCATTTGAAAGAGAGAAGTGTTCTCGTTTCTGTGTTGAAAGCGACGGCTCAGAAGGAAGCAGAATGATTTTTCATTACCTGCCAGGTGCAGCGGAGTCGAGTTGCGTCCCTGTGTGTCTCTGCAGTTTATGTTCTCCAAGCTGCACAGTTTCTGGACCCGGGCCAGGCAGCCTTTCTTGGCGGCATCCAAAAGCGCTGCATCTCCTCTCAGCAAGTCCTGGATATCCGTGTCTCCCTCCTTCACCATGTCCAATGGAGTGTTTCCATCCCGATTCTTCTTGGTGGGGTCTGCTCCATGCTGAAGGAGATAAGGACATTGAGTACAAATACACAGAAGCCCAAAGGCTGACTTAGCACAGTTTAAAAACCTCATCTTTCAGAGTTCAATCCACATATTTTTTTCAGAGGATGTGAGATTTTTTACTAAACGTGTATATAGCAGATACAAAATACACCTCTAAATTAATTTAGCAAGTTCCCTTAGAGATTTATATTCAGTGAACGTGAAATGTTAATTTCTTTCCTGCAGCTTCAACCTCAGCAGTTCCACTCTAGGAAACAGTGACACGTTCGTTTGAAGGCTAATGTGCATATTCCTTACAGCTCTGAAGCTGAACCTCTCTGCGACAGTAACCCGAGACGCGATGAAAGCAGACAGCATTAAAACCGGCATCTGGTCAACACCAATAATTCTGAAGCCCCTGCAGCGGTTCACACTGCATTTAAAAACTTTACAGAGTGCTAAAAACCATTAACAACTCCAGGCTGTCAGACGTCTAGAGAAAGAGATATCACTTGAATCAACAAGTATGCCAAGTGAAGTGGTCATTGCTTGAGCCAGCAGGAGTATTGATGACAGTACCTTCAGAAGCAGTTTGCAGATCTCGTATTTGCCCTTGGCCGCGGCCTCGTGCAGCGGGGTGAACTTCCACAGGTCTGCCACGTTGACCGACGCACCGTGTCTGACCAGCAGCTCTGCCACTTCGTAATGGCCGTACGAGCAGGCATTATGCAGCGGCACCAAACCTCTGCCAGCAGACAGGGAAGTTGAGAGATAACAGGGACAAGAAGATTATAGCTTATCTCCTAGTGCTGCTAACTCATGCACTGACTGTTAATGAAGTTCACTCCACAACGGAGGGAGAGTTACAGATGAAGAACTGCAGGACGTCTCACCCTTTGTCTTTGGCGTGGACATCAGCGCCGTGGTGCAGAAGGTACTCGACCACGGCCACGCGGTTGTAGCCAGCGGCAAAGTGGAGCGGCGTGGAGTGACGACCCTCCAGGTCTCGACAGTTCACATTCTGAGGGGAGCAAAGTTGCTATACAAGACGAAACAAACAGCATTAAACTGAATGCAAATTTTTATATTGCAAATACAGAACTTTACTTTAGTGATGAGCGCTTAAACGCATCAAGGAATTAATTTCATTTGATCTGCTTTTATAGGGTAGCAGGCCAGAATTATGGCAAGCGTCAGTAGAGATTCTGATTAATTGCCTGACAAAAGTCTAATTGGTGCTCTGATCTAATTACTTTACACATAATGAGGCTTTCAGATAATGAGGATCTGATTGCATCAAAGGCATCCATCCATACAGACGTTTTTATCATCTCTTTCTAAATCACTATCTTCAGGATTACATTACCAATCAAAAGTTTGAGGTTAGTAAGCTTTTGATCAAAAGACTAATGCTTAAATTATTGAAATTAGTTTTGAAGATGAATATAAATTGTACTTACATCAACAATTATTTATCATTTTAATAACATTATTTGGCAATATTAGTAATTGATTAATATACATACCATCATTCAAAAGTTTGGGATTGGTAAAAATATTTTTTTTAAAGAAGTCTCTTATTTATTTGAACAAACTGTAAAAACAGTAATACAGTGAAATATTATTATGATATATATTTAATGCATCCTTGCTGAATAAAATTATTGTTTTCTTTCAATATTAGTGTATAGAAAAAAAGTCCAAACTGTAGACTGAAGTGTATGCAACAAGATACTGCGTTTGTGCGTATGCTGGCTCAGCGTTTTCTCTCTACCACACACACACACACACACACACACACACACACACACACACACACACACGGTCGAAGGTGAGGTCTTCTTACATCTACCCTGTTCAAGGTCATGAGTACAGAACAAAATACATTTAAGAGCTGCAAGCTGTGTCCTTGAAATGTTTAATTGTCTGGGATTCATTCAGGGTTTTATTCCAGACAAAAGTCTATAAAAAAATTCAATATTAATAACTGCAGATGTATTTTCATCCCCATCTAACCTGGGGCTGTTTTGTAGGACTATACTAATGAAAACCATTGTAAAGGTTATTACAAAGTATCTCAAACAAATTATCAAAGTTTGTCACTAAAAAAAGGAAAAATGACAGCTCAAATTTCTCTTTCTAGAGTGTTCTATCCCATAAAGTTTCATGTTATATCTTGGTTCCACCAGATCACAACCAGATTTTAAGGATCCCCACCTCCAAACCCCTTTTTAACCCTTGACTCTTAGACAACTAGTCGACTATCCGGCGTATTTCTATTTGAAACCAAATTAAGGCATCTCTCACCTTCACAGTGTCCAAGTCTCCTGCTTTTGCTGCTTCTAAGAGTCTATAATCCACATCTGAGTTCCTCACTGGAATGTTTTCTAACAGACACAAACATAAATTAACGTGAATTTCCATAACTGTTAATGCATAAGGATACAGAACATCAAAGCCCAAATAAACAATCCCAAACCCCAGATTCAGACTGTACCGTTAAGGATCTGCTGTACAGCTTCATTGCCCATCTGTGCAGCTGTAAAGCCCTGCAGAGAGACGATGGTGGGGTCAGCTCCATAACTCAACAGCATCCTACAAGTCTGCAAGTGTCCAGCCAGAGCCGCCCGGTGCAACGCCGTCTGACCCAGAGTGTCAACAGCATTCATCTATAAACAAACACCAAAAAGGATGGAAAGGAAGTGAGCAGCCTGGAATCTCCCTGATCAGTGAAGTGCACGTCTGAATGCAGCCCACAGAGCAAGAATGAGCTGTAAGCAAACTTGGCCTCTTTTGAAATGAACACAAATATGAATTAATCAGACAAGCCCCTGGGAAACTTCTACGCTCCTTCAAAGCCTATCAACACTGAACAGTGAAGAAATAAAGGGACCTACTGCACAATTGTGTGCGTGTGCTGTGTGCGCTGTGCGGTTTAGCATATGGCACAATTACAGTTCATTATTCTGCCTCAAACTTATTTTTTCAAAACTCTAACTCTCAGCGAAATCACGCTTTACTAGAAGTGCAAATCGTACAGTCCTCTATATCAAAAACACACTGGCTTTGTTCACACTGCAAATTATTTGTTTATAAAATAAATGTTTGACCAATAGTAATTCATAATACTAATTTTGAGATAAAACAGAAAATGAAATATCATTGGTCTGCTGGAAGGCTTACATCAGTGTTGAAATGTAAAAAAATAAATAAAAAAATATCGCTTGCATGACTTCATATACCGTTGCATTTTTTCCTCTACATTTCAAATCAAACATAAGTTCAAATCTCATTTACATCTGTTAAAAGGTCTGGTCTCTGTTAATTTTTTTTGCCAAAATTGGCTCTTTCCATCAAAAAAAAGCATTTTATTGAGTTTTTGGACGAAAATGTTCAACGGCAAAATGTTGGTGCATGACTACTATACATACTGTACCATTGCATATAGAGTTGCAAATTATATATACATAAAAAAAATTGGTAAAAAAAACTTTACAGTAAGGTTCCATTAGCTAAGGTTAGTTAATGCATTAACTAATATTAACTAACAATGAATGTGCAATAAATTTGATTCAGTACTTATTATTAATCTTTGTTAACAAGCTTTGTTATTCATTGTCGGTTTATTCATTAGTCCAGGTTCATTAACTAATGTTAACAGATACAACATTTGATTTTAATCACGCAAAAGTAAATTATGAGATTAACTGAGATTGATAAATGCTTTAGATATATTGTTCATTGTTAGTTCATGTTAACTAATGTGGTTACCTTATTGTGAAGTATAACCAAAATATTAAATCCAATATGAATGACAAACAAAAACTTCAAATGTTTCATACCACACATACACTACCGTTAAAACATTTGGGGTCAGTAAGATTTTACAATACTATTATTTGGCATTAATAAATGCATTCAATTTAAAAAAAAGTGATTATTTCAAATAAATGCTGGTTCTTTTCCACTAAAATATTAAGCAGTACTACAGTTTTTAACATCGATAATGATAAGGAATGTTTCTTGAGCAGCAAATCAGCATAATAAGAATGATTTCTGAAGTAATGATGCTGAAAATTCAGCTTTGCCATCACAGGAATAAAACGCATTATACAATATGTTAAAAAAGAAAAAAGTATTCTTGATCAAATAAAAGCAGCCTTGGTGATCATAAGAGATTTTATTGAAATTTTCCCCAAACTGTGGAATAGTAGTCTACAAAGGAGGTGTGTGAAATTCAGGCTGTCCAGATACTGAACAGATTTCAGTATATGCCAAAACATACTTTCCAGCCTGTTTGAACAAAGCCATAATATCATTATAGATATTCAGCTAATAAGCATCTTCCATCGTCAGCTGATTCTCTCAGTAACTGGGTACTTTAGACAGCTTTATTCTTCATGCTTCCTGCTCTTCTTATAAACACAATGCTTCTGCACCATCTGTTTACTGGTTCACACATGGTCTGTAAACACACACTTGCTTCAATAGCCTCTTGTCTTTGAACCTCCAGCCTGACTAATTATCCAGTCCATTAATGTCACTTAAGTCTGGCCGCTGAAGTTTGGCAGCGAGCTGGGTCGCAACACCAGTTAACGATCGGATGCCTTTCCGAGGGCTCGTATTCCAACAGATGGACGCTGGTGATTGAATGATGGAATTCGGGTTGTGGCGGGTCAGCCTCCGTTTATTTATCATGCAAGAGAGCTGAGATGCGAGCGGAAGGGAGGCTTTGAAAATCAAGCGGCTCCAGGCAGCATAAAAGAGCCACACAGCATCAATGAAGAGGACCTCCCGATAATACAACCTTGCGTGAAAGTAGGACACGCAAGTTTGATGAGCGGGGAGCCCCTTTAGACACACTCTCGGCTCGAACAAAGACGGCAGACTGCGGATGAGATTATTTACAGGAGTATCGGCTCCCCTGGTCTCTCCGCTGAAGAATAGCTGATCAGCCCTGATGCTCTCAGCCAAGGCAGTACCTGAATGCCTGATCAGTTAGTCGATGCTTATCTGATTTGGCTCTCTGAAAGAGCTCCATTGATTTGGAAGTCTTTTACCCCTCTCTGCTCTGGAGAGGTAATGACATGAATGATGTAGCTCGTAAACGTCCTCCAGTTTCTATGACAGTCCAGCAGTGAGACAGAGGCAGCAGGCTGTTTACCTATTTAGGTTTTGGACTTTTCATGTGCAAGATTTAACTTTTAAAAAGAATTACAATGGCAGAACTGGCTCACCACAGTGTTTAAAAAACACAGGATGAATAACTTACTATGAGATTTAAGTTCTACACAGCATGTTTTTACGTCCAACAAAATGGTAGCGATGGGAATAAAGCAATTCTGGTTCTGATTCTACTTATTACCATTATTTTATCTACATATACACTCACCTAAAGGATTATTAGGAACACCTGTTCAATTTCTCATTAATGCAATTATCTAATCAACCAATCCCATGGCAGTTGCTTCAATGCATTTAGGGGTGTGGTCCTGGTCAAGACAATCTCCTGAACTCCAAACTGAATGTCAGAATGGGAAAGAAAGGTGATTTAAGCAATTTTGAGCGTGGCATGGATGTTGGTGCCAGACGGGCCGGTCTGAGTATTTCACAATCTGCTCAGTTACTGGGATTTTCACGCACAAGTTCACAACCATTTCTAGGGTTTACAAAGAATGGTGTGAAAAGGGAAAAACATCCAGTATGCGGCAATCCTGTGGGCGAAAATGCCTTGTTGATGCTAGAGGTCAGAGGAGAATGGGCCGACTGATTCAAGCTGATAGAAGAGCAACTTTGACTGAAATAACCACTCGTTACAACCGAGGTATGCAGCAAAGCATTTGTGAAGCCACAACACGCACAACCTTGAGGTGGATGGGCTACAACAGCAGAAGACCCCACCGGGTACCACTCATCTCCACTACAAATAGGAAAAAGAGGCTACAATTTACAAGAGCTCACCAAAATTGGACAGTTGAAGACTGGAAAAATGTTGCCTGGTCTGATGAGTCTCGATTTCGGTTGAGACATTCAGATGGTGGAGTCAGAATTTGGCGTAAACAGAATGAGAACATGGATCCATCATGCCTTGTTACCACTGTGCAGGCTGGTGGTGGTGGTGTAATGGTGTGTGGGGGATATTTTCTTGGCACACTTTAGGCCCCTTAGTGCCAATTGCGCATCGTTTAAATGCCACGGCCTACCTGAGCAAGTTCTGAAGGCAAAAGGGGGTCAAACACAGTATTACTATGGTGTTCCTAATAATCCTTTAGGTGAGTGTATATTTTGTATTATTTTAGAAAATTTATGAGTAATACATTTTTTTTTGGTTGCAAAAAATTGCAATATATATATATGGAATGAGTACTACCAAAGAAAAGTATCTTATGCTCACAGAAGCTGCATTCATTTGATAAATACAGAAAAAACTGTAGCATTGGTTTAAAATAACTGTTTAATAATAATTTTAAAATTAATAACTTTGAGATAGCAAAGCTGATTACTTCCGTGTCACATGATCCTTCAGAAATCATTCTAATATGCTGGTTTGGTGCGTAAGAAACATTTCTTATTATTAGTTGAAAACAGTTGTGCTGCTTACTATTTTCATGGAAACATTGACACCATTTTTTTAAGGATTCTTTAATGAATAGAAAGTTCAAAAGAACAGCATTTACCGGTACTTGAGGCATAAATGTCTATACTGTCACTTTTGATTATTTTAATGCATCCTTGCTGCTTTTTTTTTTATCATTCTGACCCCAATCTTTTTAATGGTAATGTATATTTGGAATACATTTACGAATACATTTTTAAGCAGTTTTATCTGCATTGGTGGAAGAATACAAATGTTACAAAAAACTGAAAATAATTTCATAAAATATAAGTGATTCCAATATTAAAGATAATAAACAAACAAACTAGTTCTGAATCAGAAATAGTTCTTGATTTCCAACACTAGTGATCAGATTTAAAAAAAATAGATCAACCTGCTTAAGTCTCTTTGTAAACAAAGTGATGAATGTTTGGCAGTTAATTAGGAAGATGTTAGCATATAAACACTTCCATACTGATGATGAGCACTTCCATCTCAAAGCCAATTATCTCATCCACTGATAAGCAGACAAATTAATCTGACAAAAAAAAGAAGAAGTGCAGTGCTAGCAAAGCTCATTCTTCATTCTTCTCCTCATGCAGCAAGGACGTGATGACTCAACTGCACACAAAGGTGGAAGTGACAACAACGCTGCTCCACTGAACTGATATTTCTCGGGCTGAGAACAGACACAAAAAAGGTGCTGTGGCTCTGTAGAGGCTATATTCTAAACTTGTATACTGTTTTTTTCCCCATAAGGTCCTCTAACAATCTCAGTCAAGGGTTCTTGTACCAAAAACAGTCCACGTAGTTATAAATGACCAATTTCCTCCCTCTCTCAGACCTGAGCGCCAGTTAGATGGAAAGAGTCAGAGCATACAGATTTGCAACAGCATGAGGGTGAATAAGTCTGGGCAATTTTTTGGTGAACTATCCCTTTAAGGCAGACTGTGAGAGGTGGATGGTGATGTGTCAGGTGTGTAAATCTGTGTGTCGCAGCTCTGTAGGCACTCGAGAGCACATGTAGGGATGTGGCGCTGCTGATGCAGGACCAGCTGTGTACCTTCGCCCCGTGTTTCTGCAGGACCTCCATGATGTCGTTGTGCGCCCGTTCTGCTGCCACATGGAGAGGCGTCATGAAGCTGCACAGGAGAGGAGTAGAAGATAATGGAGACAAAAGGGGCTTTCACACCAGAGGAACCTTTTCATAGTTCCTAGAACTATTGGCGGAAGTACCCGCATTTTGGCGCGTTCGCACCGCAGGAACTAGAAACGATTTTAGTTCTAGGAGCTCCTTTTGGGGAAACTAAATTAGCTCCTACTTCAGAGTAGGGTCTAAACCAGCGCTTTAGGAACTACCAGTGATGTAAGTGTACGCTGATTGGCCAAACAAACGCGAAACACCGGCACCCGCCATTTAAAAAAAAAGCTGTGCACACAGCCTATATATTTACTCCACAAACTAACTCTACGAACATGGAAAACAGTGATAGATGGACCTCTCAACATTTACACTAAGGAGAAAATCTAACACAACTTTGGAGCAAGCAAAACATGATTATGTACTTCTGCTCAGCTGGCAACATTAGGCATCAACCACACAGAAAACGCAAATACATTTTCATATGCCGTCTACTTTCTTTGTATAACAGTTCTATCTAATAACGTATTAGACAGGACTGTGACAGATAATAAACTAATGGAGAATAGGAGCTGTGTGCTCAGGCTCTAGCGGATCCGCCCTGGTGGCTAGATCCTAGAACTAAGTTCCTAGAACTACCCGGTGCGAAAGCCCCTAAACAGAGACAGACAGACATTAGCATCAGTCTTCAACACATGACAGGCACATTCACTCACTCTTTGTTCTTCTCATTGACATTGGCTCCTTTCCGTAGCAGCAGTTCAGTGACCTGTTTTCGTTTCGGGTGAGGCGAAGCGACCGTACAGTGCTGAAACAGAATACAGCCCTTGTGTCACAGAAGTCTTTTTGGTAACATTTATGGGGCTATGTGTCTTTTTTAATCTTGGACACCATTTTGGTAACCATTCCCTTTTATTGTATGAAGCAGAGCCGTGAATATCCTGCCTGAATAGGTACTCTAGCGGTTTAAGGAACAAAAAAGCAAATCATTTAAACTTGGAAAGACATGAAGGTGAGTAAATGATGACAGGAGTTACATTTTTGGGTGAACTATCCCTTTAACATCTGCTTTCAACCTGATTTCTCAGCTGGAGAGATTCAAAAGTGAGTGAGGAAGGGCTCACCAGTGCCGTCTCGTGCGTCTGTGGGTGCTTGAAGTTGATGATCTCCAAAGCTAGGGTCTTCTTCACCTTGGTCATGTCTGCTTCCCGTGCCGCCTGAAGAAGAGAGTGGCCCTTAAACTCGTCTGCACCGGAGGAAAAGAGAAAATGTAGAGAGGTGATGCAAGACGCTCTGACAGAAGCCGGTGGTAGACATAATTCATCAAGACAAAGCGTGAAAAAAAAAGTAATTGAAGCTTCACAGCTACAATGCAATCTGGCTTTACGGCAGCAATAATAAGAGTTAGGGTTTCTAAAATGTATGACTGAATCTTGACCTGATCGAATTAATTTTGTGCATTCAATTTGTTATGCTTCTGCTCATAAGAACTGCAACGACGGAACATTATTCCACCTACAAAAGTGCTGTTTTACTGATTATGAGCACAGCTGGGATTCGGCCACAGGTCATCACAGCTGAGCTGATATTTAGCGAAACATTGCAACAGCAACATTTGCAACAGTTAATCTTAAATGAATATCCATTTTTATAGTTTGTAAACATCACCTTTTTCACCTCTTCTGAGTTTGCGGGTCTGATTATAACGTTATCAAGTACACTATATTGTTGTTGGGGGGTCTGGGAGAATTCTTAGTGATTTTAACATGTAAACAAAGTATTCTGGTGCACTCTAACAAGAAAATAAAGGGAAAAGATAATATTTGCTTCAAGTAAAAAAAAGAAAGAAAAAAAACATTTATAGGCACTTTATTGGCATTGACACAAATTTCACAATTGGATTCGATTTCGATTAACAAGCTTGCGATTCGATTCACTTCAAAATTCTATATTTATTCATTTGGGGCCTATCAGGTACAGTACAGTTCCTCAAAGAAAAAAAGAAAAAATATCTCTCAACTAATGCTGTAAACTATACAGGGAACTCAAGTTGGTACATCATTATAATATTAAAGTCCCCCTTTAGTCAGTAATTTTATTCCTTAAAACTCATCTTTGATCTCCAAAATAGCATATTTAAACAATTTTCCAGTAACTTTTTTTTATTCATGCCTTAAAATAGCTTGAACTGTAACTTCATTTAGTGTATGCGGGATACATGAATATGCGAATAAGCTCCGCCTCAACTCACTCAAACAGGCTCATTTACAAGTCGATGTATCAGAATGGTAATGCATTAAGTTCATTTTCTAGCTGACTAATGAGTTTTTGAACATTGAATGGCTTTTCTGGGGTAAATGAGACATTATATGACATTGTTTGCAAGCTGTTTTATTGACGCCTTTCCACGGTTGAAACACTGATTGAACAATTACATGTGACATGATACAGATTTTGGCAAGTTGTACTATATCTTTTAACAAGGCTCAAACTCAACATAAATTCCACATAAAGGAAAATCTGTACACAGCAAATTGTGTAAAGTTTCCGTCAGAAGTACATCACTCCACCCCACACTGGGAGAAGACAGATGGAGAATTCACAGGCAAAATAAATAAGAACGTCGCCTGCCAACCTCATCAGCACACTGGAACTCAGCCTCTACTGCGCTTGAATAATGCAGAACGAGACTATTGTAGGTTTAAAGGCGTCTTTCTCAAAACCTTGATGTGTCTGTCTCAATGCCAGCGAGAATGTGGCAGGAACGATCAGAGCCAAGTTGCGTCTAGCTCACTTAAACTTGTAAGGGAAACAAGCGGGATGAGTTTTGTGGGATCTGACGCCACTTATGCGGAGCAATGGTGAAATATCACGGTCTGTTGTCTTCACTTCACGCTTAAGCAATAAGGAACACGGCTGTTTTATAAAAGCTGTCAGTAGAACTGGATTCTGGATAAATTGAGAATCACGATTTTTTGTTTCACATAGGTGTCACGATTCTTCCACGATTCTGAAGAGAAAATTAAACAAAATAGTATATCATTTACTAGAAGTTCTGACAAAATGTTAACTGCTTCCGTCTATTTAAAAATGTTTAATTAATTTGAAAGAATTTAAAAATCGGTTTGAATGAATGATTCAACGACTCACTCATAAATACTTCACTTGTTTTATTACTGGATGAATTAGCGTTTTTGAATGAATCTCTTTAATTAATGATTCAATAACAAATACATATTGTTAACAGTTACTTGTCGCCACCTAGTGGTGTAAAGATGTAATCCATATAATTGTTATTTAACGCAATTAAAAGTTTATTTCAAAAGGTGATTTACTCTATTTTGATCGCTACCGTAGACATCAGTGTTTATATCGGAACTACAGTCATTTGAAATGGAACAAAACCTTTCATGAACTTTTTTGATCCACTTCAAATGTTAACTACTGTATACATTTTTATTTTATCCCAGAACTTAATATTTGTAGCACAGAAATTTCAATACTGTGTGGTTGAAAACAATGTTTGTGAAGCTGCCTCATACATATACGTGACAACTGCTCTCTCTGGGTAAACTGCGGCGCCAACGCAGATTAGTACGGAATGTTCTGGTGTGATTTTGTCAAATGTTTAATAGACACAGGCGAACCGATGTCATTTAGGATTGAGATCGCGTGGGTGTTTGAATCGAGATTGCGACCTTTTAACGAATAATCGTGCAGCTCTAACTGTAAGGCAACATATGCTATACTGTGAATATAATGACAACAAAAGTAGTTGCATCAAAGCCTGTTGAGCCTTAAACTCACAATATGGTCCAGCCTCAAATAATGCATTTTTTTTTTTTTAGAAAATGTAATTGAATCTTATGTCATTTTTTTTTCTTCTATTTAGCTTAAAATTATTTTTATTCCAGTTTTAGTTTAACAAGTACTTAATCCAGTTTTTTCCCATTTAGTTAACAAAGCACCATTTTAATTTTCGTCTCACCGCTAATATCTATATTTTATTTTATTTTATCTTTATCTCAATTCATAAAAACAATACATTTTTTATTGTTTTAGTTTTGGTAAACAACAACAACATTGATTTACATATATTTATATGGTTCAAACGTTAGTACGTTTTTTTGATACTTTTAAAATTGATATTTTTATTCAGCAAAGACACATTAAATTAATCAAAAAGACATTTAAGAAGTTACAAAAGATAATGGCCGTGTCTGAAAGCTTAAAAATGCTGCCTTCGGAGGATGTATCCCAAGGTAGGAAGGCTTAAAAGCATGTCCGAATCCAATGCTAGCTTCCCTTCCTGTCTCCTGAGATATTTCGTCTGATCGATTTTTGAAGATGTATCCATCGCTGCCTGTGATATCCCACAATCCTGTGCGTTCCATTCTGTGACAGTTAGGCTGTGTGTCCTCCAAAGCTTTTTTCCCAAGGCTAGCATATTTTTCCAATCACTAGCACTAAACGCTCAACGTTTTTTCCCGGTCAGCGAGAGTTGAAGAATGTTCAACTTTGGGTAAAAATACAGCGCTCATCACTGTCACTTTTTACCCATCTGTCCAATCACAGTGGAGGAGGGGCGGGACAAATACCACACCAACCGACCACCACATCCTGCTTGTAAAGCGATAACAAACGACAACAAGCGCATCTCTTCATCCAAAACTAGAGCCAGAGCAAGTAAGTTACATTGTGTTTAATTTTTTATATTCACAAACAAACTATTTAAAAATCAGATACTAGGAACAGTTACGTGGATATTCCATATCGAAGGATATCTCTCAACAATAAAAAAAAATGCTGTGCCACCGAATAGTTCTCAAGCGCCCGCAGCCAGGCGTTTTCAGCTTGCTAAAAATGCTTTGGTGGACACACGGCCTTAAGCTAAAATTTTTTAATTGCATCTGAAAGTTGTGGTTGGGTGAGCAGTTTATTAAATATTCGCTTAGTTATCACCAAAACTCCCTTTATTTTGTTATAGATCATTTAAGCCGTTATGCAGCCTCAGAAGTCAGTCTCGTGAGGGTCCTTCGTGCGCAAATGCGACCTGCGAAGACTTATTAAAATTGAAAAGTTATTGTAAATTGTCGCATTTTTCTTGTCATGGTAAATGCAGCCTTGAGGAACCAAAGAATATTCTCTTAAAAACGTAAAAAAATTGTACTGATCCCAAAAGTGAGTGGGGTCAGTTTAATTAAAATAAAAGGTAAACTCACATGTGAGCCTCTCTTTGAGTTCAGGGGTCGGGGCCATGTCCACCGCGCTCTTCCCATGGCAGTTGACCAGCGTGGGGTCGGCTCCGTGACTCAGCAACAGGGAACAAACCTCCACGCGATTCTTGGAGGCAGCCTCGTGCAAAGGGGTGAACTGCCAGAGGTCCATGGCATTGACGCACGCCCCATGCTACAGAAAAACATTCATGGTGAGATCACGTTAAAAGGATGGCGCCATTTCAGAGGCCCCAGATTCATTTTCAAATACATTGAGAACATTATGCAGTTCCACTTGACTAGTTAGAGCAGTTTTAGCATAGATTATGAATTTATATCTATTAGGGAACATTCTATGCCCCAGAAGCCAAGTTAATAGCACTGAGGGAAAAGAATATCGAACACATTTTTAGAAAAAAGCAGTTTTCCAGGAGGGAGACATCAACTTGCACTCGACGGCAGGGGGTAGACAGTACAAAACTATGGCATAGATCTTCTAAAAAGAAAAAAGTCTTTTTACCATCAAATGCTAAATAAAAAGTTAGACAATAAGTTCACACTGATCTTTGCCATACAATGAAAGTGAATGGCTTCTGGGAACTCATTAAAACATGAAAACCAATGACATCAGGTGTGACATGCTTTGATTGGCCATATTTGAAAAGAGGTGAATATGAATGAGATTTGAGATGATTATCAGTGAATATATAATGACTTAAATTTCTGTCTTTTCATACAAAAATATATTGGATGGCTTCAAAAGACTTGGAATATAATACACAAGTTGTATGGACTACTTTGAAGGTGCCTTTGTCATATTTGGAGTTTGACCGTCCCTGTTCACAATCCACCCTCATTATATAAAAAAACATTCTGCTGAAAAATTTCTTCTCTTGTGTTTCATGACATGAGGGTCAGTACATCATTTTTGGGTAAATACACCTCTTTAAAACACTTCTTGAGCTGGAGAGAGTTGTTTTTCTTGAACTGCAAGTGAGAGGAGTGAAACAAAAGCTCCTGAGGAACTCAGAAACATTGAGATAACGCCAGGTATTCATAATAATGCATCAGTGTAAAATAAAATGATTCTTAATAGTATTCTGATCATTGTAAGGTACATTTAATCTAATATAATGATTGAGGGGGCTTAATGAGATCTGGGGAGCTAGTGATATTGTGAAAAGCTCTCAAGAGACTGAGAATACTCTGCTCTGCTGTGTATCAAACTCCAAACATTGTTCTAGAGACAGATTGGCTGCTCCACAGGGCTCTGTTGACACAGCAAGCATGGGAGAACGCACCGTGAGCATAGTGTTCCATATAACAGCTTTGTAAATAAAGGGAGCTGGACTTAAAGGCCATACTCTGTGAATATTCTGGCTCAAGTCAAGGGAGAGAAACTGAACAAACTGAACTTTGACAACACATGCAGAATGAAGCTGCATATGCAAAAACGAAGGAGATTCATTGAAGATGTCACTTTCTTATTGGGCTGGACGATACAGTAAACTAAGCCAGGGTTATTAACATTAACAAAAAATCAAAAAAGTTTTTGTTAACTGAAATAAAGCTGGAATAAAATAACATAAATATTAGATGAAAAATGTTAACTAAATGAAAAGTAGAAATGTGTAAATAAGTGCAAGTTGAAGCACTAAAATTACTAACTAGAAAAAAACTAAAAACTAAAACAGAATTAATATAAATTCAAATGAAAACTAAAATAATACAACTAAAAGCTGATTCAAAATATAATTAAAATCTATAATAGTATATAAATAATGCTAAAATAAGTGATGCCGAAAACACTGTAGCATGGAAAAAACACAGCCAATAAGAACTTATTTTTATTATGTATTAGTGCTGCCAAATCAGTTAATCGATTCTAACATAAAACTTGTTTATATAATATGTGTGTATTTTATATATATATATATATATATATATATATATATATATATGCATATATATATATACAGTATATATATATATATATACACTCACCGGCCACTTTATTAGGTACCCCATGCTAGTAACGGGTTGGACCCCCTTTTGCCTTCAGAACTGCCTCAATTCTTCGTGGCATAGATTCAACAAGGTGCTGGAAGCATTCCTCAGGGAGTTTGGTCCATATTGACATGATGGCATCACACAGTTGCCGCAGATTTGTCGGCTGCACATCCATGATGCGAATCTCCCGTTCCACCACATCCCAAAGATGCTCTATTGGGTTGAGATCTGGTGACTGTGGAGGCCATTTTAGTACAGTGAACTCATTGTCATGTTCAAGAAACCAATTTGAAATGATTAGAGCTTTGTGACATGGTGGAAGTAGCCATCAGAGGATGGGTACATGGTGGCCATAAAGGGATGGACATGGTCAGAAACAATGCTCAGGTAGGCCGTGGCATTTAAACGATGCCCAATTGGCACTAAGGGGCCTAAAGTGTGCCAGGAAAACATCCCCCACACCATTACACCACCACCACCAGCCTGCACAGTGGTAACAAGGCATGATGGTTCCATGTTCTCATTCTGTTTACGCCAAATTCTGACTCTAACATCTGAATGTCTCAACAGAAATCGAGACTCATCAGACCAGGCAACATTTTTCCAGTCTTCAACTGTTCAATTTTGGTGAGCTCTTGCAAATTGTAGCCTCTTTTTCCTATTTGTAGTGGAGATGAGTGGTACCCGGTGGAGTCTTCTGCTGTTGTAGCCCATCCGCCTCAAGGTTGTGCGTGTTGTGGCTTCACAAATGCTTTGCTGCATACCTCGGTTGTAACGAGTGGTTATTTCAGTCACTGTTGCCCTTCTATCAGCTCGAACCAGTCTGGCCATTCTCCTCTGACCTCTGGCATCAACAAGGCATTTCCGCCCACAGAACTGCCGCTCACTGGATGTTTTTTCTTTTTCGGACCATTCTCTGTAAACCCTAGAGATGGTTGTGCGTGAAAATCCCAGTAGATTAGCAGTTTCTGAAATACTCAGACCAGCCCTTCTGGCACCAACAATCATGCCACGTTCAAAGTCACTCAAATCACCTTTCTTCCCCATACTGATGCTCGGTTTGAACTGCAGGAGATTGTCTTGACCATGTCTACATGCCTAAATGCACTGAGTTGCCGCCATGTGATTGGCTGCTTAGAAATTAAGTGTTAACGAGCAGTTGGACAGGTGTACCTAATAAAGTGGCCGGTGAGTGTATATATATATGTGTGTGTGTGTGTGTGTGTGTGTGTGTGTGTTAGGGCTGTCACTTTGTGAAACAAATCCTGTTCGATTGTAAAATCGATTTTTCATCTAAAGACGTTTCCATTTTCAACGCCAAATATAGGCTAATCCACGGACAAATAACAGGCATTACGACGAACGTAAAGAGGGCGCTTGAGAGACGCGCACAAGTCAGCAATATTTCTGATGATTTATTGGCGTGAAGTTTCGTGCACAATGACAAAGGAGTGCAACATTCTCGAAAAACAATAAGCAGAGTGGACTGCCATAACATCAATGAAAAACATTACTGCAGGCTTCAACATGGCTGTTTACGATTAGAAATGTCAAACAAATTTCGCCTACGTAGGCGATTGTAGGCCGAATCTGTATCTGTATGCATGAGACTGTCTGAATACCGGCAGAATTCACATTTTGTTGTAAAAAGAGACACATTATACAGAAGTATAATTTGCTGTTACGTGTGTTTGTCAGAGCCTGCAGTTGCTGTGTGACGCGCGTTCGCTGCGGGCGTATCGTGATGAGCTGGATGCGCTCCGAGAGAAGGCCATTTAAAATCAACTAGGGCTGCAACAACGAATCGATTAAATCGATAAAAATCTATTATTAAAAAAGTTGGCAATGAATTTCATAATCGATTCGCTGCGTTGCGCGACTATCAATAAGTCGAGGAGATGTTTGAGTATAAAAAAAAGTTGAGTTGAGCACGGAGCAGAGCTATGAGGCGCCGGACTGGACACCGAGTGTGTCTGCGCGCGAACGACAGTGTGCGAACGTGTGCGAAAGATCCCAAGTGTGTTTGCACGCGAGAAAGACCGAGTGTGTCAGCGTGCGAGCGAGAGACCGAGTGTGTCCGAGCATTAGTAAATTGGTACATAATTTATAATTATTATATCAGAGGCATGGAAGTTCGATAAATGGACAACAATATAAATAAAAACAACAATTAAATTATTACCACTGAATTAGCAGACTGTGATTTGAATCAGATAGACAGAAGATGAAAACACTTTCTTGTCTGTCCCAAGTACCACTACAAGGGAATTTTTTCCCCCCCAAAATTTGCAGCACTGAATTTTTAATTCTTACCTCTAAATGACTCAGAGAAACTTCACTATATCCTCAGAAAGCATGAGGTGCAAAATAGGCCTACCTTACACACCATATGAGGTGGTCAATCCAATGTATTTGTTTTTTATATTATTTTATATTGTATTTATATTTTATATACATTGTATTTATAATTAATATTAGGATAGACTAGAGATATTATCTTCTGTTATAATTATTATTATAATAATTGCTATTATTATTTATATATGTGTGGGAATATGTATGTGGATGTACATGTGTAGGTATGTTTATAGGTGTATGTGTAGAATGTGTTTTTATATATGTGTATATTTCATGCCCGTATGAGGGTATATATGTACGTTGATATGTGTATATACATGTGTATATGTATGTGTATATGTGTATGTGTTTGTGTATTCACCTTCTCTATTTATTTGTTGTATTTTTAATGTACATATCTTTCAGGACCCCAGGAAGAAAAGCTGCAGGACGGCTGTAGCTAATGGGGATCCTTTCAATAAAAACTAAAAACTAACTATTATTACCTATTATCCGACTGCACGAGACTTGTCTTTTGTGTGCATGTGCTTGTCAAACAATGTCAAACATTTTGTTAAAGATAACATATTTGACAAAAAAAACAAAACATAAGTTTGTGAGTGTCTGCATCTGTGAGTGTGAGTCGTAAGAGTTTGTGAGCATGTGCGTCTGTGAGTGTAGTGTAGAGAACAAGTTCTGACGTTCAAACAAATCCTGTTAAGTTTTCTGATTTGTATTTTTCTTTATTTTTTATAAATTATTTATTGTTCTGACAGCTCAGGTCCCTTTAAACAAAAATATACATATTTTTGAGCACTTTATTTAAAAAAAAAGCATGTGTAAAGCATAGATGTGTATGTTTTTTGTGTTAGTCCATTTTTATTATTAGGGCCCAAGCCCAAAGGGCGAAGGCCCTATTGTTTTCCTTAGGATTATTTATTATTAGGGCCCAAGCCTTGAAAAGGCGAAGGCCCTATTGTTTTCCTTAGGATTATTATTATTATTATTATTATTATTATTATTTTATCGACTATTCGGGCACTTTTGGGGCTCTTAACGTGCACGAAAACTCTTGAAACTTTGCACACTGGTCAGAACCCGCGGCCATCAGGGCCGGGCTGAAGCTGGTACCCGGGCGTGGCAGGGGGGCTCGACAGCGCCCCCTGGAACGGGGTCCGAAAACTTGGTCCATAAATCAAACACGCTTCCATGTAATAATATGAAACTCGGTACACATATAGATCTCATCGGTTCATATATCCTTTGTACTTTTACTTTTTACCCCAGCCCAACAGGAAGTCGGCTATTATGGTTTGTTTGGAAGCGTATGCCCCTGGAATTCGATATACTCCTCCTAGAGAATTCAACCAATCGCAAGGAAACTCGGTCAGCATGATGTCAAGACATTGAGGATGAAAAATTGCCAGGGGATTTTTCATATCTCGAACGGTTTGGCCGTGGCGAGGAAACAAATTTATGGCGAATAATGGAAACAGGAAGTGTGTTATAACTTCTGCATACATTAACTGATCTTGATGAAACTTCAACAGTATGTTCGCTGTAAGAGGCCGATCACATGGATGTGACTATTGTGAGTCAAAGTTATAGCGCCACCAACTGGCAGCAGGAAGTGTGTCACTTTCTAAATGCTTTTGACAAAAGTGGGGGGGTTAGTTTTATCTACAGTTACAAAACTCAGCGTGTATATTCTTCTCCTCAAGCCAAACAACTTTCTAATTTAAAGTAATTAGCTCCGACCCTCAGAAAGTCAGATATTGTGGTTTGAATAGGGTCATTTTCTCTCTCTCTCTCTCTGAGCCAATATGGCAAGCCGCTTTAACATTTAATCATTTTAACCTACTAGTCTCTATTTTCATGCTACTAGTACTTATTTTTAGATACTAGTATCTATTCCATTAAGTACTGGTACTTATTCATTAGCGACTAGTGCTTATTCTTTAGTACTAGTGCCTATTCTTTAGATACTAGTGCTTATTCTTTAGATATTCTTTTTAATACGTATTAGTAGCTAATGAATAAGTACTGGTATCTATTTAATAGGTACTAGTATCTAATGACTTAGTACTAGTATTTATTGAATAAATACTAGTATCTATTAATAGGTACTAGTATCTAAAAGGTCATTTTCTCTTTCTCTCTCTCTGAGCCAATATGGCAAGCCGTTTTAACATTTAATCATTTTAACCTACTAGTCTCTATTTTCATGCTACTAGTACTTATTTTTTAGATACTAGTATCTATTCCATTAAGTACTAGTACTTATTCATTAGCGACTAGTGCTTATTCTGTTTAGAATATTCAAAGTGCTTATTCAATTTTTTTGCTTATTTATATTTTCAGAGCAGAAAATCCGATTTTTCTGCTTATTCAATATTGCATCTAAAAATGTAAGTGACTTGACGTGTGTGTGTGTGTGTGTGAGAGAGAGATGTGTCTGTTACAGTGACAAGAGTTTTACCCTTTAAGGCCTTGTCTTTTTGGATATATATTTTTTTTATTAAAAAAAATGTGCATACAACCCATATATTTTAAATGTATTGTTTGCTTTAAATTAAATTAAGATTGTATGTTTGGTAATTGAACCTAAATAAATTTTAAATTAATGTGCTATATTTCAGATCAATATATTTGTTTTCCTTCATTTTAATCAACACTAACTTTATTCTCATCTGAATTATAAAGAATTTATTTCTGTATAAAATAAAAAATCCCGAATAATCCAGACCAACCAGAGCGCACTATTTCTACAACATCATCAGTGCTGAAGCGAAACTACCAGAGCCGTTCGGCAGATAGCAAGCAGATATTTTGTGTCACGTCGTGCACAATAACCCTAAAGGCACCAGGGTGGCGGTGCCACCGGCTTTATATATACATATATATATATATATATATATATAAATATATATATATATATATATAAATAAATATATATATATATATATATATATATATATATATATATATAAATATAGCTGCGAGCAGCGATTACGGGCCCAAGCCGGTGGCACCGCAACCCCGGTGCCTTTATTATTATTTTACTACCTTTTGGGCACTTTTGGGGCCCTTAACGTGCTCAAAAACTCTTGAAACTTTGCACACGGGTCAGAACCCGCGGCCATCAGGGCCGGGCTGAAGCTGGTACCCGGGCGTGGCAGGGGGGCTCGACAGCGCCCCCTGGAACGCGGTCCGAAAACTTGGTCCATAAATCAAACACGCTTGCATGGAATAATATGAAACTCAGTACACATATAGATCTCATCGGTTCATATATACTTCATGCTCTGATTTTTTACCCCAGCCCGACAGGAAGTCGGCTATTTAGGGTTGTTTGGAAAACACATGCAATGGAATGTGAAATACTCCTCCTAGAGAATTCAAACACACGGCACGAAACTCGGTCAGCATGAAGTCAAGACACTGAGGATGAAAAATTGCCAGGGGATTTTTGATATCTCGAACGCTTTGGCCGTGGCGAGGAAACGAATTTATGGCGAGAAACAAGAAACAGGAAGTGTGTTATAACTTCTGCATACATTAACTGATCTTGATGAAACTTCAGCAGTGTGTTCGTTGTAAGAGGCCGATCACATGGATGTGACTATTGTGAGTCAAAGTTATAGCGCCACCAACTGGCAGCAGGAAGTGTGTCACTTTCAAAATGCTTTGAAATCACCCTCTTATTTTTACCTGATTTGCTTCAAACTTCATCTGTATAATGTAAAAACACGGCAGATGTAGACCTGTGAAAGGATTGTTTAATATCTAAGATAATGTTGCCATGGCAACGCATCAAACTTTAATATTCTTTTTTGATGCTTTTGAGACTCTTAGCATGCTTGAAATTGCATGAAACTCGACAGACACATCTCATTTATTAGCTAGTAGACACGTGCAAAGTTTCAGAAACGGGCGTGGTGAGGGGCTCAGTAGCGCCACCTTTAGTCAAAAATGGGGTATTAGTTTTACCTACAGTAACAAAAATCGGTATGGATATTCGTCTCCTCGAGCCGGACAACTTTCTAATTGACAGTCATTAGCTCCGAACAACACAAAGTCAGATATTTTGGTTTGAATATGATTTTCAGGAGAATTTTCTCCCTCTGTCTCTGTGTGTGGGGGGGTTGGGGAATTTGACTATTATTTTAATGGTGTTCAAGGTTTCAGGGGCTTTTGGGGCCCTTAACGTGCTTGAAAACTCTTGAAACTTTGCACACAGGTCAGCGCCCACAGCCATCAGGCCCGGGCTGAAGCTGGTATCCGGGCGTGGCAAGGGGGCTCAACAGCGCCCCCTTGAACGGGGTCCCCAAAACTTGGTCCATAGATCAAACACGCTTGCATGAATTAATCTGAAACTCAATACACATACAGATCTCATCGGGCCGAACAACCTACCCTCGGTCAAGTTTTACGCCAGCCCAACAGGAAGTCGGCTATTATGGGTTGTTTGGAGAACGCTTGCTCAGGAATTTGAAGTACTTCTCCTAGAGATTGCATCCGTTTACCGCCAAACTCGGTCAGCTTGAGGTCAACACATTGAAGATGCTAAATTGCGGACGGATTTTTGATATCTCGAACGGTTTGGCCGTGGCGAGGAAACGAATTTATGGCGAGAAAAGAGAAACACGAAGTGTTATAACTTCTGCATACATTAACTGATCTTAATGAAACTTCAGCAGTGTGTTTGTGGTAAGAGGCTAATCAGATGGATGTAACTATTGTGAGTCAAAGTTATAGCGCCACCAACTGGTAGCAGGAAGTGTGTCACTTTCTAAATGCTTTTGACAAAAGTGGGGGGGTTAGTTTTATCTACAGTAACAAAACTCGATATGTATATTGTACTCTTCGAGCCGGACAACTTTCTAATTTACCGTAATTAGCTACGACCAACAGGAAGTTAGATATTTTGGTTTGAAAATTGTCATCTTATGTGTCTCTCTCTGAGCCTACGTCTCTGTGTGTGTGTGTGTGTGTGTCTGTGAGTGTGGGGAGAGGGGGGGGGGGGGGGGGGGAGGGGGCTAGATTAACCATTTCACTGCTGTGTGGTTTTGCCTGCATTAAAAAGGAAAATAAATGGCTTTTTAAATAGGTTTTATTAATAAGTAAAGGCATATAACCAAATTAATTGTAGTGCATTGAAAATAGTTTTATATAATTAGTTTATTAATTAAATTAACTTGGTCCATAAACTTGGTCTGAAAATTTGGTCCATAAATCAAACACACTTGCATGTAATATTATGAAACTCGGTATATAGATCTCATCGGGCCAAACAACTTTAAAGGTTCTCTAAGCGATCCTGGGTGACATCACTTCTTGTTGACGTTCGAACTTTTGTCAAACAAAACGGAGGCTAGCTAGACCCTCCCTCCTCCTCATCCGCACACTAACCCCCCAAACCCCGCCCCCAAACCCTTCTTGTCGGTCATTGGCTGGAACAGTTTGTTATGTTTCGGGGAGCGGGTCGCCGCAGTTTGCTTTTGTTGCTGTTTGTGGAGCCTGGGCTGTCTACAGAGATCGCGTTTCTTTACAGTGTGTTCAGGGGACAGGCAGCCAGTGGATAGTGAGGAGATGTTTGCTGTATGACAAAAAATGTTTTGGCCTAAAAAACGCGTGACATCGCTTAGAGCACCTTTAAGCCAGCCCAAAAGGAAGTGGGATTTTGGTCTGAATGTGAATGTTTTGCAAAACCAGCCTCTACATTTTTACCCACTCCTCTTAAGTGGTTTATTCTATTCCCACCAAACTTTTTTAACATGATGAAAATACATTAAAGAAGCATAATTGTGAATATCTATTGAATATCTCAAATTGTTTTGCTATGGCGAGGGATTAAAATCATGTCAAAAAAATAAACACTAAAAGCCTCATATCTTTTAAAAATTTAATTATACACCATTTATTTCTAGATACAATTATAGAAATAACAGAACTAAACCCATTTTATTCTTGTTTTCAATTTAAGAATAATGTAAAAGTTTAAAAACAGCCAGGATTCACTATTCAGTCAAAAAATAAATATATCAAGTAATACATAGGGCTATACTGCCCTCTTGTGTTCAAAATCAGGTAGGCCTATTGTATTTAAATATATTAGGTAGCCTATGTGACTCCGAGAACATTTTCTCACCGGTTATTTGACGTGTAACACCGCCGGGGGGCTTTTAAATCGCTAAGTTAAAAGTGAAAGTAAAGTAAGGACGTCCGCACGGATATTTATAGTGGTGGCGCTCGCAGTGCGCTCGAATGAATTTCTATGGAAGTAGAAATGAAAAAAAGTTCGCTCTGTTTTGCTCGCTTGTCGGACGCACACCGTTATGAATGCCAGTGCAGCCACATACTTTTTAGTGTCACCAAAGAGTATAGAAGAACAAGAGGCGAAGCTCTGATGCTTTTTTGGTAACAGCTAACCGCTTCGGTAGCGCGGCCGCCATTTTGGGGTGAAAATTCCAACTGGAGTGACTGAACAACAACACAGATAACAGTTTTTTGAGGTAGTTTTTTCTTGCATTAGTGAGTATTTCCATTTTATGCAACTTTACACATCTACTATTATTAGTTACCAACTCCACTAGGCCTGAAATATATTTTGTACGTTTTAATCCCCTGGATCATGCTACAAACATGATGACCTTAACATGATGCATTGCTGTGTCCGTTATCATATAATTGCCACTTTGGACAGTGGCTGTGTTTTTTTTGTTTACATAGGCTTGCATGAATGAGACAGTGGATGTTTATGGATTGGTCATTGACTCTTTGAGTAAATCGATTCGTTTTAAAATGCTGAATCATTTGTGTCTCTTACAGCGACAAGAGTTTAACCCTTGTTCAAGTTTAAGGCCTTGTCTTTTTGGATATATATATTTTTTTTAAATTCCAAAATATGCATACAACCCATATATTTTAAATGTATTGTTTGCTTTAAATTAAATTAAGATTGTATGTTCATCTGAATTATAAATAATTTATTCCTGTATAAAATAAAAACACATTTGAACTTTCTTTCTTAATCAATGTAGAATGTGTAATTGAAAAATAAACAGATTAGGGCTCCGAAGACAATAAATGAAAATCAATGCGATATGGTGAATGTCCAAAAGATGGCTCCCACAGACTGTTTTTAAATGAGGTTGGATAAATATGTTTTGCTTTTAGACAGTGTGTGCGTGTGATTTTAGTTGGGTGACAGTTGTAGGTTACAGTTTGACAGGAGTTTACAGTTTGACAAAAGCACTTTGTTGTGTTTTATTGCGACTGTACACACATATAAGTAAACAATTTGCAATTTGAATGATGTCCTCTATGAACAAAATGACAGAGTATGTTTTTATGTGTAACAATGTTCAATCTCACACACACACACACACACACACACACACACACACACACACACACACACACACATATTGCATCATTGCAATCTTGACATCGCAGCCTGTTCATTATAGCCTTAATAATATATAATGATAAAATAGTCAACCTAACATTACCTAACACTAGTGCCTATTCTTTAGATACTAGTGCTTATTCTTTAGATATTCTTTTGAATACGTATTAGTAGCTAATGAATAAGTACTGGTATCTATTTAATAGGTACTAGTATCTAATGACTTAGTACTAGTATTTATTGAATAAATACTAGTATCTATTAATAGGTACTAGTATCTAAAAGGTCATTTTCTCTCTCTCTCTCTCTCTCTCTCTCTCTGAGCCAATATGGCAAGCCGTTTTAACATTTAATCATTTTAACCTACTAGTCTCTATTTTCATGCTACTAGTACTTATTTTTTAGATACTAGTATCTATTCCATTAAGTACTAGTACTTATTCATTAGCGACTAGTGCTTATTCTGTTTAGAATATTCAAAGTGCTTATTAAATTTTTATGCTTATTTATATTTTCAGAGCAGAAAATCCGATTTTTCTGCTTATTCAATATTGCATCTAAAATGTAAGTGACTTGACGTGTGTGTGTGTGTGTGTGTGTGTGTGTGTGTGTGTGTGTGTGTGTGTGTGTGTGTGTGTGTGAGAGAGAGATTGTGTCTGTTACAGTGACAAGAGTTTAACCCTTTAAGGCCTTGTCTTTTTGGATATATATCTTTTTTTATTACAAAATGTGCATACAACCCATATATTTTAAATGTATTGTTTGCTTTAAATTAAATTAAGATTGTATGCTTGGTAATTTAACCTAAATAAATTTAAAATGAATGTGCTATATTTCAGATTAATATAGCCTATTTGTTTTCCTTCATTTTAATCAACACTAACTTTATTCTCATCTGAATTATAAATAACTTATTTCTGTATAAAATAAAAAATCCCGAATAATCCAGACCAACCAGAGCGCACTATTTCTACAACATCATCAGTGCTGAAGCGGAACTACCAGAGCCGTTCGGCAGATAGCGAGCAGATATTTTGATATTTTGTGTCACGTTGTGCACAATAACCCTAAAGGCACCAGGGTGGCGGTGCCACCGGCTTTATATATATATATATATATATATATATATATATATATATATATATATAAATATAGCTGCGAGCAGCGATGAAGGGCCAAAGCCGGCGGCACCGCCACCCCGGTGCCTTTAGGTAACTAAAGGCACCGGGGTTGCGGTGGCACCGGCTTGGGCCCGTAATCGCTGCTCGCAGCTATATTTATTATTATTCTTATTATTTTTCTGCTACCTTTTGGACACTTTTGGAGGCCTTAACATGCTCAAAAACTCCTGAAACTTTGCACACTGGTCAGAACCCGCGGCCATCAGGGCCGGGCTGAAGATGGTACCCGGGCGTGGCAGGGGGGCTCGACAGCGCCCCCTGGAACGGGGTCCGAAAACATGGTCCATAAATCAAACACGCTTGCATGTAATAATATGAAACTCGGTACACATGTAGATCTCCTCGTTTCATTTATACTTCACACTCTTACTTTTTACCCCAGCCCAACAGGAAGTCGGCTATTTAGGGTTGTTGGTAAAACACACGCAATGGAATGTGAAATACTCCTCCTAGAGAATTCAAACAAACGGCACGAAACTCGGTCAGCATGAAGTCAAGACATTGAGGATGAAAGTTTGCGAGGGGATTTTTGATATCTCGAACGGTTTGGCCGTGGCGAGGAAACAAAATTATGGCGAGAAACGTGAAACAGGAAGTGTGTCATAACTACTGCATACATTAACTGATCTTGATGAAACTTCACCAGTGTGTTCGTTGTAAGAGCCCGATCACATGGATGTGACTATTGTGAGTCAAAGTTATAGCGCCACCAACTGGCAGAAGGAAGTGTGTCACTTCCTAAATGCTTTGAAATCACCCTCTTATTTTTACCCGATTTGCTTCAAACTTCACTACTATAATGTAAACACACGGCAGATGTAGACCTGTGAATGGATTCTTGATATCTTAGATACTGTTGTCGTGGCAACGCATCAAACTTTAATATTCTTTTTTTATGCTTTTGAGACTCTTAGCATGCCTGAAATTGCTTAAAATTGCATGAAACTCGACAGACACATCTCATTTATTAGCCAGTAGACATGTGCAAAGTTTCAGAAACGGGCGTGTTGAGGGCTCAGTAGCGCCACCTTTTGTCAAAAGTGGGGGGATTAATTTTATCTACAGTAATAAAAATCGGTATGTGTATTGTTCTCCTCCAGCCAGACAAGTTTCTAATTTACACTCAATAGCTCCAACCAACAGGAAGTCAGATATTTTGGTTTGAAAATTGTCATTTTATGTCTCTCTCTCTCTCTGAGCCTACGTCTCTGTGTGTGTGTGTGTCTGTGAGTGTGGGGAGGGGGAGGGGGGCTAGATTAACCATTTGACTGCTGTGTTGTTTGGCCTGCATTAAAAAAGAAAATAAATGTCTTACGCCTTGTATTTTTTAAATAAGTTGTATTAATAAGTAAAGGCATATAACCAGTTGAATTGTAGTGCATTGAAAATAGTTTTATATAATTAGTTTATTAATTAAATTAACTTGGTCCATAAACTTCGTCAGAAAATTTGGTCCATAAATCAAACACACTTGCATGTAATATTATGAAACTCGGTATATAGATCTCATCGGGCCAAACAACTTTAAGCCAGCCCAACAGGAAGTGGGCTATTTTTGTCTTAATGTGGATGTTTTGCAAAACCAGGCTCTACATTTTTACCCACTCCTCTTAAGTGGTTTATTTTATTCCCACCAAACTTTTTCAACATGATGAAAATACATTAAAGAAGCATAATTGTGAATATCTATTGAATATCTCTAATTGTTTTGCTATGGCGAGGGATTAAAATCATGTAAAAAAAAAATAAACACTAAAAGCCTCATATCTTCTAAAAATTTAATTATACACCATTTATTTCTAGATAAAATTATACAAATATCACAACTAAACCCATTTTATTCTTGTTTTCAATTTAAGAGTAATGTACAAGTTTAAAAACAGCCAGGATGCACTATTCAGTTAAAAAAAAAAAATATATCAAATAATACATAGGGCTATACTGCCCTCTTGTGTTCAAAATCAGGTAGGCCTATTGTATTTAAATATATTAGGTAGCCTATGTGACTCCGAGAATATTTTCTCACCGGTTATTTGACGTGTAAAACGTGTTAAATCGCTAAGTTAAAAGTGAAAGTAAAGTAAGGACGTCCGCACGGACATTTATAGTGGTGGCGCTCACAGTGCGCTCGAATGAATTTCTATGGAAGTAGAAATGAAAAAACATTCGCTCTGTTTTGCTCGCTCGTCGCCATGGACGCGCACCGTTATGAATTCCAGTGCAGCCGCATACTTTTTAGTGTCACTAAAATTAGCGCCATATCGGGGACCGATTGCTTCCGGTTTTCAGGGAAAAGACAACAACAAAAGAGTAAATGACAGATTCGCTTATATAGGCGCTTTTACACAAAATATTCCGTCATAATTTTTCCAGTCAGCTCTTCACTCTCGTGATTAATGAATTTTGACTCCTGTTGCTGATCTTTGCTGCAACTTTCGTTCTGCTCACAATTTAGTAAGCAAATACGTTCAAGTTTTAATTGTAGTGACTAAATGATTTTATTATACACACACCAAATTGACGGTGGGGGGCCATGGTATATTTAAATCTGCCAATTGTAATATCTGCTGGGCACCCCTAGTCTAGTCTTATTAAATGTATGCTTCATCTTTCATTTTTAATTTGTAAATTTGATCAATAAATTCAATTATTTAGAATAATAAGACACTATATGGCTGTTACTCTAGGTAGGGGTGATCAAATTAAATCGTTTACACTGAAAAATAACAATGCATTAAATAATGTGAGATTGTTTTAAATATGAGTTGGAAAGAATGATACTTTTAAACATAACACTAAACCGTCATTAGGTGTCGCCAGGCGACCGTCTTAATGAGTGAGTCATTGATTCATTCGTTCAAATGATTCGTTCGAACGACTGAGTCATTCATGAATGAGACAATACATGTTTATGGATTGGTCATTGAATCTTTGAGTCAATCGATTCGTTCAAAATGCTGAATCATTGTGTCTCTTACAGCGACAAGAGTTTAACCCTTGTTCAAGTTTAAGGCCTTGTCTTTTTGGATATATATCTTTTTTTTAAATTCCAAAATATGCATACAACCCATATATTTTAAATGTATCGTTTGCTTTAAATTAAATTAAGATTGTATGTTTGGTAATTTAACCTGAGATGAATGTGCTATATTTCAGATCAATATATTTGTTTTCCTTAAAATTTGAACTAACACTAACTTTATTCTCATCTGAATTATAAATAACTTATTCCTGTATAAAATAAAAACACATTAGAATTTTCTTTTTTAATCAATGTAGAATGTGTAATTGAAAAATAAACAGATTAGGGCTCTGAGGACAATAAATGAAAATCAATGCGATATGGTGAATGTCCAAAAGATGGCTCCCACAGACTGTTTTAAATGGGGTTGGATAAATATTTTTTGCTTTTAGACAGTGTGTGCGTGTGATTTTAGTTGGGTGACAGTTGTAGGTTACAGTTTGACAAGAGTTTATAGTTTGACAAAAGCACTTTGTTGTGTTTTATTGCGAGTGTACACAAATATAAGTAAACACTTTGCAGTTTGAATGATGTCCTCTATGAACAAAATGACGGAGTATGTTTTTATGTGTAACAGTTCAATCGCACCCGCACCCGCACCCGCACCTCACCCACACACACACACAGACACACAGACACACACACACACACACACACACACACACACACACACACACACACACACACACACACACACATATTGAAACCTGAGTGAAGTACAAAGCCCATAATGAAGAATAGTTTAGCATCCAAATACATCGCAAATGTTGAAACAGTTTGATTCTAATGAGAGAGTTACGTGAGCCAAACACCACCTAATTTTTACTTTCGCTTTCAATTATTTCGGTTATTTCTTAATTAGGGCCCAAGCCCAAAGGGCGAAGGCCCTATTGTTTTCCTTAGGATTATTTATTATTCTTCTTATTATTTTTCTGCTACCTTTTGGACACTTTTGGAGGCCTTAACATGCTCAAAAACTCCTGAAACTTTGCACACATGTCAGAACCCGCGGCCATCAGGGCCGGGCTGAAGATGGTACCCGGGCGTGGCAGGGGGGCTCGACAGCGCCCCCTGGAACGGGGTCCGAAAACATGGTCCATAAATCAAACACGCTTGCATGTAATAATATGAAACTCGGTACACATGTAGATCTCCTCGTTTCATATATACTTCACACTCTTACTTTTTACCCCAGCCCAACAGGAAGTCGGCTATTTAGGGTTGTTGGTAAAACACACGCAATGGAATGTGAAATACTCCTCCTAGAGAATTCAAACAAACGGCACGAAACTCGGTCAGCATGAAGTCAAGACATTGAGGATGAAAGTTTGCGAGGGGATTTTTGATATCTCGAACGGTTTGGCCGTGGCGAGGAAACAAAATTATGGCGAGAAACGTGAAACAGGAAGTGTGTCATAACTACTGCATACATTAACTGATCTTGATGAAACTTCAACAGTGTGTTCGTTGTAAGAGGCCGATCACATGGATGTGACTATTGTGAGTCAAAATTATAGCGCCACCAACTGGCAGCAGGAAGTGTGTCACTTCCTAAATGCTTTGAAATCACCCTCTTATTTTTACCCGATTTGCTTCAAACTTTATGTGTATAATGTAAACACACGCCAGATGTAGACCTGTGAAAGGATTATTGATATCTTAGATACTGTTGCCGTGGCAACACATCAAACTTTAATATTCTTGTTTGATGCTTTTGAGACTCTTAGCATGCTTGAAATTGCATGAAACTCGACAGACACAGGTATGCATATGGTTCAGATCAAGCCGGACAACTTTCTAATTAACTGTCATTAGCTCAGACCAAGAGGAAGTCAGATATTTTGGTTTGAATGTGGATGTTTCTGAGAATTTTCTCTCCCTCTCCCTCTGACAGAGAGAATGCACCCTGCCATTCGTGTGTGTCTGTGTGGGGAGGGGGGGAGGGGCTCTTTTAGTTTAAACACAAAATTATACATAGGGCCATACTGCCCTCTTGTGTCCAAAATTATATTTATATATACATTATACATATATTTGGTATGTGACTGAGGACCGAGAGCTTTTAAATACGGGACATTGATAATGGCCACGTGCAGAGCGCTCGAGGGAATTCCTATGGAAGTAGGAATGAACTAAAAAACGTTCGCTCTGTTCTGCTCGCTCGTCGCCATGGACGCGCACCATTATGAATGCCAGTGCAGCCGCATACTTTTTAGTGTCACTTTAAAATTAGTGCAATAACGGGGCCGATTGCTTGAATTGTGAGTTCAATAGTCTATTATTTTTCACGGAAAACACAACAACAAAAGAGTACAAGGATAGATTCGCTGAAATAGGGGCTTTTACATAAAATAGCCTATTCCGTCATCATCTTTTCAGTCAGCTCTTCACTCTCGTGATTAATGAAATTTGACTCCTGTTGCTGATATTTGCTGCAACTTTCGTTCCGCTCACAATTTAGTAAGCAAACACGCTTCAAATGTGTTTTTATTTTATTTTTGTGTATATATATGTGTGTGTATATATATGTGTGTATATATATATATATATATATATATATATATATATAGCTTATGTTTCAAATATGAGTTAATTAACAATCGTTGGAAAGAATGATACTTTTAATATCACTAAACCGTCATTAGGTGTCGCCAGGCGACCGTCTTAATGAGCGAGTCATTGATTCATTCGTTCAAACGATTCGTTCGAACGGCTGAGTCATTCATGAATGAGACAGATTATGGATTGGTCGTTGAATCTTTGAGTCAACCGATTCGTTCAAAATGCTGAATCATTCAGTAATGAGAACGCGTTGCTGTGAGATGCTCGATGGTTCTGCTGTGATCTTTGTTTAACTATTTTCGCTGCTGAAACAGAAAAAAAAGTCAATATTGCATCTAAAATGTAAGTGATTTGACGTGTGTGTGTGTGTGTGTGTGTGTGTGTGATTGTGTCTGTTACAGTGATTGTTTAACCCTTGTTAAAGTTTAGGCCTTGTCTTTTTGGATATATATCTTTTTATATAAAAAAAAATAGCATACAACCCATGTATTTTAAATGTATTGTTTGCTTTAAATTACATTGAGATTTGTATGTTTGGTAATTGAACCTGAATGAATTATAAATGAATGTGCTATATTTCAGATCATATATTTGTTTTCCTTAAAATTTGAACTAACACTAACTTTATTCTCATCTGAATGATAGATTATTTATTTCTGTATAAAATAAAAACACATTTGATTTTTCTTTTTTAATCAATGTAGAATGTGTAACTGAAAAAATAAACAGATTAGGGCTCTGATCGAGGACAATAATGTCAAAAAAAGAATCAGGGCATGTCTCATATCTTTCTAAAATGTAATTATACACCATTTATTTTTATATAAAATTATACAAATATTAGAACTAAACCCATTTTATTCCTTTTTTTCAATTTAAGAATTATTTTTAAGTTTAAAAACAGCCAGAATGGTTGTTTAGTCAAAAATAATAATAATCCAAATCATATATAGTGCTATACTGCCCTCTTGTGTTCAAAATCAGGTAGGCCTATTGAATTTATATATATTTATATATTAGGGATGTTACTATGGGAATATTTTCCCACCGGTTAATCAACGTGTGATTGTGTAAACAAATTGTGTAAACCTCCCGCTGGGGGGTTTAAAAACACTAACTTGAAAGCGAAAGTATAATATGGACGTCCGCACGGACATTGAAATGGTGGCGCTCGAATGAATTCCTATGGAAGTAGAAATTAACTAAACGTTCGCTCTGTTCTGCTCGCTCGTCGCCATGGACGCGCACCGTTATGAATGCCAGTGCAGCCGCATACTTTTTAGTGTCACTAAAATTAGTGCAATTTCGGGGGCCGATTGCTTGAATTCTGAGTTCAATAGTCTATTATTTTTCACGGAAAACACAACAATAAAAGAGTACAATGACAGATTCGCTTAAATAGGCGTTTTTACATAAAATAGCCTATTCCGTCATCATCTTTTCAGTCAGCTCTTCACTCTCGTGATTAATGAAATTTGACTCCTGTTGCTGATATTTGCTGCAACTTTCGTTCAGCTCACAATTTAGTAAGAAAACACGTTTCAAATGTGTTTTTATTTTATTTTTGTGTATGTGTGTGTATATGTATGTATATATATAAATATAGCTTATGTTTCAAATATGAGTTAATTAACAATCGTTGGAAAGAATGATACTTTTAAACATAACACTAAACCGTCATTAGGTGTCGCCAGGCGACCGTCTTAATGAGCGAGTCATTGATTCATTCGTTTGAACGACTGAGTCATTCATGAATGAGACAGATGTTTATGGATTGATTGGTCATTGAATCTTTGAGTCAACCGATTCGTTCAAAATGCTGAATCATTCAGTAATGAGAACGCGTTGCTGTGAGATGCGCGATGGTTCTGCTGTGATCTTTGTTTAACTATTTTCGCTGCTGAAACAGAAAAAAAGTCAATATTGCATGTAAAATGTAAGTGATTTGACTTGTGTGTGTGTGTGTGTGTGTGTGATTGTGTGTGTGATTGTGTCTGTTACAGTGATAAGAGTTTAACCCTTGTTAAACTTTAGGCCTTGTCTTTTTGGATATATATCTTTTTATATTAAAAAATAGTCATACAACCCATATATTTTAAACGTATTGTTTGCTTTAAATTACATTAAGATTGTATGTTTGGTAATTGAACCTGAATGAATTTTAAATGAATGTGCTATATTTCAGATCATATATTTGTTTTCCTTAAAATTTGAACTAACACTAACTTTATTCTCATCTGGATGATAGATTATTTATTTCTGTATAAAATAAAAACACATTTGATTTTTCTTTTTTAATCAATGTAGAATGTGTAACTGAAAAAATAAACAGATTAGGGCTCTTTTTGATGACAAGAAATGAAAACCAATGCGATATGATGAATGTCCAAAAGATGGCTCCCACAGACTGTTTTTAAATAGGATTGTTTGATATTTTTTGCTTTTAAACTGTGTGTGTGTGTGTGTGTAAGAGATTTTGGTTGGGTGACAGTTGTAGTTTACAGTTTGACAAGAGTTTATAGTTTGACAAAAGCACAATGTTGTGTTTTATTGCGAGTGTACACAAATATAAGTAAACACTTTGCAGTTTGAATAATGTCCTGTATGAACAAAAGGACGGAGTATGTCTTTATGTCTACATTGTTCAATTACGCCACACACACACACACACACACACACACACACACACACACACACACACACACACACACACACACACACACACACACAACACTATTTTTCTAATCAGATCAGGCAAGTAATATTCTGTCTTGTCTCTTAAAAAAACAATATATATATATATGTATATATATATATATATATATATATATATATATATATATATATATATATATATGTGTGTGTGTGTGTGTATATACACTCACCGGCCACTTTATTAGGTACCCCATGCTAGTAACGGGTTGGACCCCCTTTTGCCTTCAGAACTGCCTCAATTCTTCGTGGCATAGATTCAACAAGGTGCTGGAAGCATTCCTCAGGGAGTTTGGTCCATATTGACATGATGGCATCACACAGTTGCCGCAGATTTGTCGGCTGCACATCCATGATGCGAATCTCCCGTTCCACCACATCCCAAAGATGCTCTATTGGGTTGAGATCTGGTGACTGTGGAGGCCATTTTAGTACAGTGAACTCATTGTCATGTTCAAGAAACCAATTTGAAATGATTAGAGCTTTGTGACATGGTGGAAGTAGCCATCAGAGGATGGGTACATGGTGGCCATAAAGGGATGGACATGGTCAGAAACAATGCTCAGGTAGGCCGTGGCATTTAAACGATGCCCAATTGGCACTAAGGGGCCTAAAGTGTGCCAGGAAAACATCCCCCACACCATTACACCACCACCACCAGCCTGCACAGTGGTAACAAGGCATGATGGTTCCATGTTCTCATTCTGTTTACGCCAAATTCTGACTCTAACATCTGAATGTCTCAACAGAAATCGAGACTCATCAGACCAGGCAACATTTTTCCAGTCTTCAACTGTTCAATTTTGGTGAGCTCTTGCAAATTGTAGCCTCTTTTTCCTATTTGTAGTGGAGATGAGTGGTACCCGGTGGAGTCTTCTGCTGTTGTAGCCCATCCGCCTCAAGGTTGTGCGTGTTGTGGCTTCACAAATGCTTTGCTGCATACCTCGGTTGTAACGAGTGGTTATTTCAGTCACTGTTGCCCTTCTATCAGCTCGAACCAGTCTGGCCATTCTCCTCTGACCTCTGGCATCAACAAGGCATTTCCGCCCACAGAACTGCCGCTCACTGGATGTTTTTTCTTTTTCGGACCATTCTCTGTAAACCCTAGAGATGGTTGTGCGTGAAAATCCCAGTAGATTAGCAGTTTCTGAAATACTCAGACCAGCCCTTCTGGCACCAACAATCATGCCACGTTCAAAGTCACTCAAATCACCTTTCTTCCCCATACTGATGCTCGGTTTGAACTGCAGGAGATTGTCTTGACCATGTCTACATGCCTAAATGCACTGAGTTGCCGCCATGTGATTGGCTGCTTAGAAATTAAGTGTTAACGAGCAGTTGGACAGGTGTACCTAATAAAGTGGCCGGTGAGTGTATATAAATATAGCTGCGAGCAGCGATGAAAGGGCCAAAGCCGGCGGCACCGCCACCCCGGTTATAGCGCCACCAACTGGCAGCAGGAAGTCTGTCACTTTCAAAAAGCTTTGAAATCAGCTGATTGCTTCAAACTTCACTACTATGATGTAAACACACGGCAGATGTAGACCTGGATGTAGACCTGACCTTTCAGAAGGTTGCTCTCGCATACTTTGTGGTTGACATGTGCCCTCAATGCACACTTTTGCAGAGCCCACACTGATACAAGCTCTACAGCACACTTCTTTTCGACAGTCAAAGCAGGGTTACGTTTTTGCACGTCGTGCACAATAACCCTAAAGGCACCAGGGTGGCGGTGCCACCGGCTTTATATATATATATATATATATATATATATATATAAATATAGCTGCGAGCAGCGATGAAGGGCCAAAGCCGGTGGTACCGCCACCCCGGTGCCTTTAGGTAACTAAAGGCACCGGGGTTGCGGTGCCACCGGCTTGGGCCCGTAATCGCTGCTCGCAGCTATATTTATTATTATTACTTTAACAGCTCAGGGATGTTAAAGGAGCAACCCGTTTGTGCACTTTCTGATTTTTTGAAAGATTTTTTGCACTGTGAATTTGCACTGTCAGTTCTGTTTTTGAATAAAGGGTTGGAAATTAATGCTTTTTTTGTTTTCAGTTTTTTATCCGATTCATCGATTAATCGAAAAAATAATCGACAGATTAATCGATTATTAAAATAATCGTTAGTTGCAGCCCTAAAATCGATTCTCTAATTTCGTTTTCGAAACTTGTGTTGGTTGGTCCGATCGATTGTGCAATCGATTTTCGAACGTAAAGTGACAGCCCTAGTGTGTGTGTGTATACATATATATACACACACACACACACACACACACACACACACACACAGATGCGCGCACACACACACAAATCGCGACAGCACTAGTTTAAGATATATGTGGAGCAGGACTTTGGAACAAGGACGATATACTAAGGCTGGGACTATTCATTGTGACAAGACAGAATCCAAGTGACTGACAGTTGCAACTAGTTAGGACAAACCCTCAGATTAACATGTTGCTTCATTGCATTGTGCATCAGTACATGCTGCTCAAATGGAACAGTTTGTCTTCCATACAGGTCACACTCAATATATGCATACATACATCACTTAGGTTTTTGACCTTACCTTCAGCAGTAGCTCTGTAACCTCATAGTGTCCATATGAACAGGCATTGTGCAGAGGAACAAGACCACTTGAGGATTGCAAGAACAGAAAAAAACACCAGAAAAAAAAATGATTTATGCACAAAATGGGCTTTTACTTTAAGAAATATATGGACAAAGGAAGGCTAATGAACCAAAGCTTTTACCAGAGTGAAAATAGCTAATGGAAACAATCTTTATTTAAAAGTAAAAAAGTAAAGTTGGGGGGGGGGGACATAAGCAGACCTACCCTTTGTCTTTAGCATGAACATCAGCGCCATGTTGTAGGAGAAGTTGAACAATTCGAACTCTGTTGTATCCGGCTGCCAGATGCAATGGAGTGGACTACAGGAGAGAAAAGAGAAAATGGATATACCGTAAGATATACCATTCAAAAGTTTAGGGTCAGTACGATTTTTTTAAGAAATAAATACTTTTATTCAACAAGGACACATTAAACTGATGAAAAGTGACAGTATGTTATAAAATATGTGTCAGTATGTTATAAAATATTTCCATTTCAAATAAACAGTAAACACTGTTCTTTTGAACTTTATATTCAACAAAGAATCCTGTAAAAAATTATCAAAGTTTGCACAAAAATATTAAGCAGCACAACGGTTTACAACATTGATAATAAGAAATGTTTCTTTAGTCCTTAATCATTATATTAGAATGATTTTTTTTTATTAATATTTTGAAAAATTATAGCAGTTTTGCTTATGACCATAAGAGACATCTGTTGAATTTTTTTTTATTTTTTTTTATCTATATATACACACACATTACTGACCTCAAATGTTTGAACAGTAGTGCATGCAAATCAAATAAAGTGATGACAAAGAGCCCCTCTGTAAAATTAAAACCTTTCTATTCTTTATGCCTCTTTAAAAAATGTTATTAGCATAGCCTTTTTTTCTGAAAGGGAGGTCTTGGTTTGTTTAGCATGTTAGGAAATAAGTCCATACTTGGGTTCCTCTCCTATAGAAAGAGCTGAGCTCATGACTGAATTTTGTCACACTTTATTGCAACTCTGTGGCTTGTAACCCCGCCTGACAATCCAACCCTGTACTGTCCTACTGAGAATGATATAGATTATGAGTATCAAAATACAGGCTAACATAATAAAGGTATTCAACACCATATATTCAGTGTACCGCAGCACACAGCAGGATATAACAACAGTTCCCACAGCACAGTGTGATCATAGCAAAAACTTACATCACCTGTATACTACTGATGATTGTTTTACCATCTGTATTTATTAAAAGGGTTTTAAAATAAGTTCAATTAAAAGGCAGCCTGATGGCACAAAATTAAACATTAGTTAAAATGAGATGCTAATCAACATTTTTACTTTCAGGCGTCAGGTAATTCATGCATTTGGCATTCGAGAACAAAACAAAAAGAAAATCGACAAGACAATCGAAAACAATCAAACAAAATGAGGATCAGGTGGCACAAACAAAATCGAATCCCCATTTAAGTCTCCAATGAAATGCGTCAAGGCACACAGTCATAAACCATCACAGCAATGTATTGATGCGAGCGAAGCACAATGCGCAAACTCCATGTGTTCCCGCACCGCCTCTTGTGGTAGGCATGGATCATTCACCATACAACTGAAAATGCACGAAACAATGAAAAATCAATCTAGATGAAATTGAAAAACTTTGAATTGGGCCCTTCAATTGCAAAATAATGATAACAACAATACGCAGTGACAAACTCTCAAAGGCATGCACACCAGGGTGTTGGAGGTTGTAAAAGACAAGGAAAAAAACTAGTGAAACTGTGATTGGCAGAGTGGAAAGCTATAGCGGTAGAGGAGGAATATTAAAGCTCACTTATCGAGCCGATTGTACACTAAGCCTCCTCTTTAAGACAGAGGTTTCACACCAGTGTTTTCCCTCTAACACCTTCACCCCAAATCCATTGCATTCACAAAGCTGCAGTGTCAATAAAGCACCAAAATGGCCACAATGTGACAATCAAAGCGATGAATAGAATTAAAAAAATAATCAAACCAACAGAGAATAAAATGAGTGCAATCAGGCTCAGTACTTTTATAAAAAATAAATAAACTTACCAGCATTTTTTGAGATGTCGACTGATAGACAATGTCGCCAGAATGACAAATAAAATCAAAAGAGAACAAAAACAAACAAAAACAAATAATGACAATGATAGCATTATGTAATTCTGGCACATCCTGTAACAATTCCTTGTCTTTTGCACTGTAACTCTACTTGGGACATTGGTACAAGCTCAATGTAACAAAGCGCAGCACCATAATGGCAGCACCGCATTGTGACAGACTGAAATGACATGATTTCAACACAAAGAGGATATGCGAACAGAGCAAGAGTCCATTATTCTTTTTACTTTTCGAGGGAATTTGGGCAGACTTGACAGAAGAGCTGTTACTGATTCAATAGCACTCAACCAAAAATCATTCCAGGCGGCTGTGACCGCGAGAACGCACTTGTGCTGCTAGTTTATATGATTCGTCCTATTGCAGAACACTGGTCTGCTGACGAGCTTAGATCTTTCATTGAATTTGTATTATTGGTCCAAAAAACCCAAAACAGAAGAAAAAGAGTGAGGGCAAGTCATTGTTCACTTGAACAAAACAATATAAAAAAAAACATGCTTTTATTAGAAAAAGAAAAATAGAGCAAAACAGTTTTGTCTTCAACGTTATTAGCATCAAATAGAAGTATTATTATTAGTGCTTCTATTCCTAGCAGATAACCATTAAGAATTGTATTCTTGCCATCTGTTAACCACAGCAACACTTCTATAAACACAAAACTATTTTTTAAGTCATAAGAGCATTTGCCCTGATGACTAAAATGCACATTTGACCCATTTTAAATGATGATAAATGTGAACGCGCGTCCATTTTCGTTGTCATTTTACATTTCATTATTTTCAACAGTAACAGTAAATATAAAGACTGACCCCTGGGGAACACCTTGTTATTTTACCAGGTGGGAAATATTAATTTGAGGATATTCTGAGCAACCTGAATCTTGCATATGTAACCATTCAAGAGGCTGGATCACCATGGCAAAACACTCATACAGTAGCCATGGCTACCCTCAATCACTTTAGCCCCTCCTGCCAATCTGTCCAGAAAGCAAACAGGGCTAACAGGAAAGACACATCCTGCAGAAAACACACACGCTCTCTTGTGCTCTCTGCAAAACAAAGTAAAAGACAAAATGTAATGGCAGCTTAACCATAGGCTATTATATCTGCTTCTTGCACAGATCCCCCATCAATTTCTTTAAGCGCCCGACACACCAGCAGAATTGCCGTCTCACTCGAGAGCTGTTCCTATTGAATCACTTAAGATGAATGTGTTGCCTAAAGATGTACAGCTGGAAATATACTACCCCCACACACTCCAAATCGCAATATCCTGGCACTGTTTAAAATGAGCAGAATGCCAAAATGCGCTTTTGCTTTGTTTTAGGGATAAAGAATTGGCAAATAATGAAACTTTTGAGCATCCTCGGTAGGGGAGGGGGAAATCGATTCACATTCACATTCGATTCACATATCGTTATTCTATATTCTACCGATTCGAATCGAATCACAAATTTCAAAAATCGATTTTCTAAAGTGTTACATTTCTTCTGCTTCGCAGTACTACTTATTGAGACGTTAGTGCTATTAGTGCGCTGCTCGTGCTGACGGACTCACAGCACAGATGCCGCCTCTCAGATGCATGTGATCCCAAATTTTCAAAGCTTTTCGCGCTTGAATGGTCAAATAAAACCGATCTAAACAGTCTGTTGTGTCCTGCATTAATATAAACAGTTAGGAGAAAATGTGTAACAGTATATTATATCCGTGCATTTGTTATTAAAAAGACAGCAGCCCAATAAACTGTTGCTGTCTGTTTTATTAATAGTATTTGTTTTTAAATCACTCACTGCCTTTGACTGAATCACTTTAATATGTATCAATTTATATTTAATTCATACAGAGATGACAACACAGTGTTTTATTTCTGTACCTGCAAAACTTAATTTATTTAATTTGTATTTTTTTTTTCCTATTGTGTATTTTTCTATTAGGCATTTGTGAAAAAGAGTGTGAACTTGTGAGAAAATACAAGCAAACAAAATGAAAATCTCTGGAAAGGATTAAAGAGATTGTGAAATGGTTCTATGCTTCTCACAGATGAAATATGTGCAGCTGGTCCTGTGTCTTAATCAACATTAGAAAGTCTGAGCACAAATCTAAACAATGACCAAAGCAGGCACCTAAAATACAATTTCTTCTGAATGCCATGTCTCCACTCCACTTAAATAAACTGTATTTCAAAAAGTTGGGTTGAGAAAAATTATTAAATAAATTAACATTTAAAGAAACTATTACTTTTATTTGGCAATGATGCATTACAACTTTTACACTGTTATAAAATATTTCTATTTCAAATAAATGCTGTTCTTTTGAACTTTGTTTTCATTAAAAAAAATTCCCAAAAAAATCTGATTTCCACAAATTATTTACCATTTTCAATTTTCAACATCGATAATAATAAGAAATGTTTCTTGAGCGCAAAATCATCATATTAGAATGATTTTTGTAGGATCATGTAACACTGACAGGAGTAATGATGCTAAAAATTCAGCTTTGACATGTGATTTGTCAATTTAATTGAGAGTCAATTTTGCTTGTGATTTATTATGTGATTTGATATCACATTGTAAAAGATATTAAAACAATAAAACGTTTTTTTATTGCGATAGTATTTCACAATATAACTGTTATAACTGAATTTAATCAAATAAATTTAGCTTTGGTATAAGATACTTAAATTATATACCGGTAAATCAGTCATACACAGTATGCAGCAAAACACAGTCTACCCTAAATCAGACATCCCTTAAACATTAGGAGCATTCATTTTACCTAATTTTAGTGTCTAGAAAACAACAACCCCCCTGTTTTTCCTCAGAGTAGAAATATACCATTGTCCAAGTCTTCCTCTTGTCTTGCCATGGAGGACTGGTGACCTGTATCCATGCCAACGGTGAGTGCTTCTCCATAGCTGTTGCCATGACTGCGGTACATGCTATAACTAGCATGAAATCAACACGGATGGAGCCTTTGAAAACAATGTGTTGCTAGGCTAAGTAACCCTTTAGTGCAACTTTGCTAGTGCTGATTTACTTATGAGAGTGTAGAAAAAAAGGGAAAGGGTCTCTTTCGACCCTGTGCAAGTCTAAAGTAAACACCAGGTCCAGAGAGAGGTGTCTTACTAGCTGGAAGCAAACAGCAGGAAAGGGCTACCGAGCACACTAATGCCAGCTACACGCTGACAGGATCAATAAGGCATTACCCCTTCTCCCCGGTCTGCAAAAAGGGAAAAATACAACCTATTGGGGCTTCTTACTGCATATTAGGTTCTTTAAAAGAAGCTCAGGGCCCAAAGGGGGGCGACGCCTGGTTCCTCCATCCTAATCACAACACCAGCACCCTCCCTCCCTTCCTCCCTATTAAAGCACTGAAGGTTTTAATGACCAGTGCATCCAATGGGATGCTATTTCAAATCATGTGCCGTCAAGGGCTCAAGTTTTCCCAGGAGTCTATTGCTGGAAAGCAGAGACAAATAGTCATGTGTGATAATTAACTGCAATAAAGTCTGTGTGTGAGAGAGAACGAGAGAGTAAAGCGATGAAGGCAGACGGGAAACACTACAAGCGCTACACATATGCAGCCGCTCTGTTTCTTCCATCCACCTACGTTTCTATGGGGGCGCATCATTGTGTAATGAGGGCCAGGAACAGACGCTCGAATAGACAAAATATTTGTTAATCCTCAGAAATATGGAAATGAAACAAAAGTTGCAACTGAATAAATATATTCTCACTAACAACCACTGCACAGATCGCACGCCGCTTGTTTTTATCTCAGCCTGTGCAGCGAGGCTGCCTCAACTTAATACTTTATCAAAGACGGCAAAGCACAGCAAGCTTCACCTGAAGTGCAAAGTAAAGACAACACTATTGAGACATCTACTGTATGCATATTGGATACACTCTATAATACAATTGTTGTTATTTTTTGGCATGCATATGTACATTACTGTTCAAAGGTTTGGGGTCATTTCATCAAAGAATCCTGAAAAAAATGTTTCCAAAGAGTTTCCAAAAAAACAAAAAACTTAAACATTGATAATTATAAGAAATGTGTCTTGAGCACCAAATCAGCATATTACAATGATTTCTGAAGAATCACCTGCCACTGGAGTAATGGCTGCTGAAATTTCAGCTTTGCAATCACAAGAATTTAAATTGAGTTCAAAATGTTAAAATAGAAAAAAGCTGTTTTTAAATTGTAATAATTGTCACAATATTACTGTTAAGGTTTTTTTTTAATCCAATAAATGCAGCCTTGGTGAGCATAAGAGACATTTATTTGAGTTTCAGTTGAACTATCCTTTAAATGCCAGTTAGCAATTCCTCAAATGAAAATGTTCTGGAATTATATGGGTCATTTGGGGAAAGAAGATCAGATAAATGCAAAATAACAATAGCACAAGTAAGGAAGGAAACAAGCTTACTGTTCAAGTTTAGTAACGTGGTTAAAGGTTCAGACAGGTTAAGTGAAACTGACTACAGTGTATATTTAACATAAAACTGAGCCCAGCTCAAACCTAATCTGAGAAAAAGCAGCAGCGAGAAAGAGTAAAACGCGGAAAGAAAATGAAAAAGTCAATTGTTCACCATGGAACAACTGTGACATGATTGATGGGATATGCGGTAGGCGTACGGTAAGTGATTGTTTTTCCCTGAGCCCCTGTAGAAGGCATCTTGATAATGTGCTCCAGTGTGCTGTGTTAATAACGTCCTGCACTTCAGAGAGCTCCATCATTTTCAAACCTGGACCGTGGCAAAGCACACACTCTAGAGTACGCTTTCTATTCCCTAACACACACACACACACAAGCATAGCTTTCAGTCCATGTTCGGAGTCATCCTCTAAAGCTAGCATGGCACTGATAAATTCTTTTCCACTTCAAGAAAAAGAGTGAGGGCAAGTCATTCATCTCTGGTTTGATTGTACACTGATTTCTCAGAGGTCAAAGGAGAACACAAGCAAATTAAAGAACGCAAGCAGGTAATGGAGCCAATCAAGACCATATTTCCAACTGACATCACATAGAAGGTTTGGTGTGGAACCAAACTCAACTGACCATTTAGCTCAGACAGGGAGTCTGGAGTTTTAACCACTTTGGTTTGTGGTTATGGTGAACGAAAATCGAGACAAGAACTTCTAACTGCAGGCTTAAATGTATCAAGTGTAAAAAAATACAACATAAACTCTACTAAATAAAATATCCCACTCACTATCTGTTCAGAGTCTATGTAGCTTTCTCACTTGATAGTTTTGCTAAAAGGGTAGTTTATCCAAATTTTTAAATCTTTTCATAGTCGTCTTTTGACCTTACAATGAAAGTCAAGATGGTCCAATATGGTTATGATGACCCCATTGACTTTGATTGTATGGACACAATCAGTATTTCAAAATATCTTCTTTTGTGTTCCAATTGATGACAGGATTTTTATTTTGGAGAACTATCTCTTTAAAATGACCCAAACTTGGTCTGTGCGGTATGTTGTATTAATTATACTATATATTTGAGTACCCCAAGAAGCTGTATATTGCTGTACAACACAACAGTCAGCAATTCACTTCTTGTTTGGGTTCACATTAACCAGAAACTGAAGTGATTCACACTTCATTCCAAACAACCCTCTTTTCAAACTACAAAACTGGATTCTAAGAAGAACTATAAAATACTTTGCGGATTATCAAAAGTACTTTCACTCTTCCTAAAATCCGTGTGAACCAGTTCAGTTTGAGGCTAAAGTGAACTAAATCGAGAAGTGAACAGCTAATTGTTATATTTTGCAGCGTTAAACACTTCCAGAGGTACTCACATTGATGGCAAAAACATACTGTTGAACAACAACTAAGTGTGAAAGCAGATGAGAATGATTATGATCGACTGTTTCAAGTGTGAAAATGACAACTTAGTGTGTTGAAAATTCAACAAAACTGCTACCTCCAAAAATCTAGCTTTAAACAAATTAGATCGAAAAATTCACTTCAAAATGTGCCACAGGGTCTTGATTTTTCAATTTTTATTTGAGCAGTCATTCTGCTAAATGTGTGAATGTTCTCTCACATTTTGATGAAAAGCCTGTCCACTCATAGTGCCCTTGTCATGAATAAGTGCCACCGCAAAGAGGGCTTTTTCAGCAAAGATGGAGCTCAGCTTTTAGTGTGCCCTTAAACGTATCATGATGAGCAGTGTCTCTGTCTTCACTGACAACCTCTTCTCCAGACAGGAGACTAATGACTCTGCTTTTTCCATCGTTCAGACAGCTCCAACTACACACACACATCGACACTCCCTATCTGTCTCCCCGGGCCAAACCACTGTTGCCTTAAGTGACTTAACCCCCTTCACAGCCCAGTAAATGAGCCCTTTAAAGAAGCCACAAGACACCAACCATCTCTGCGCCCTACAGTCACCCTGGATGGTCGATAGCATCGCTAACTTCTGGAGGTGATAAGGAGATTATACATGTCCCTGAAGGGGAATGAGATGTGCTTCCATGCCTGACCCACCACCAGACGCCTATGGGGGAAACCCACACTGTCCCTGTTACTGGTGTGACTTCTAATGGTTGCAAATTACATCTTTGGTTGCGGAGAGCAGCTGCTCCATGGGGATCGGACCTCTTCATCAGTGGCCCTGGTCAAAGAGTGATGACTGATCTTGACATGGAGCAGGGAACTGTTCTGGGCCCTGCCACGCTGTGAGAGAGAGATGCTTGCAGCATTGAGAGGTTCAGGACTAATGAAGAGAGTCTCAAAGTGTGATGGACAAATCAGTAGGGCTCACACTGTCTCCTGGTTTCAATAGGCCAAGCGTGTAAATCGCACATCTAGTTAACTATCACCTACTAACTCTTGCACCTGCTGTCCGCAGTCTTACTAGGTAATTATTCTTCTGCATACATTCAGGGCTTAAAGTACAATGGATCTTTAGGACACCAATGTTTCAATTGAATTTGACTAAATTACTAAAACTGGTGATCACTATTTCCATTCTCAAGTCTTTAAATCGCAGGACAGCCACTTTTCTTCCGTCAAATCATCATGACCCTGCAGGGCATTGAATCCTCACAGGTTGTGATAAATTGCAATATAAGAGTGCCAACCACGTGCCGGCTTCTCACATGCAGGCAAGAGAGAGGCAGGCAGAAGCCCAACCTGAATACAAAGCAGTTCAAGGGGGTACATTTAACACGCAAACGCTTCACTGAGCAGGAGCTCCTCCAGGGTCACAGCTGCCATGAAATGCTGAGACAACACGGCCAGCCAGAAAATATGACAGAAGAGAATAAAATGCTGTGTTACAAGATGTAGATATCTGAGGGAGTATTACAAATACCAAAAGAAAATGCCAACATAAAAAAAAATTATTCTAAAACGTGCATCAATCTACATTTTACAAAAAGGGAGATATTAGGACAAGTATTTGTTGTAGTGCAGTGCACTTCTCCAGAGTACCACAAAGAAAAACAAAGGTATATTCCACCTAAATATACTCAACATTTACTCACCTTTGTCGTTTAAACCTACAGTACACCATTTTCTCTCACTGTGGTACAGAAAAGGAACATGAAGGAAGACATAAAATATAGTGCACTAAATATTAAATGGATTATTGTAGTACATTTATGGTGCTTTCTTTATTTTTTAATTACCTTCCATTTTTATTGTATGAAAAACAAAAACAAAACAAAAAACAGCTTGGACATTCTGCAAAATGCTTACTTCCATATCGTCACTGTCAGGCAGAAACCTCGTATCTCTGTCTTTTGCATATTTTTCCATAAATGTTTTGCTAATATTTAACCAATAAAATTGGTTAGCTTGTGACAGAACCTCTTATCTCCATTGGACCCTTCAAACTGTCAGTAAAACTTCATAACTCCACCCCGCCTCTATCGTGAATGAAGTGCCGCATCCAGTTTTGACTGTATCTGCTTGTTTGCAATCCAAGGGTAAATGCAGAATTGGTTCTTTGAATAAGTACAGCATTTTTTTTACTCAAGAAACACTATATACATAAAGGCTAATGATTTCTGTATTTGCAGAGCTGAGAAGAGTGCATTTGTTGTAAAGTTATAGCCAGTACTGTCTTGAATTGGCTTTGCATGGCACTTTGTCTTTAATAACATGATATTATGGCCAAATTAAAGAAGAAAAAAATTGAGCTACAATAAACTTTGTAACCTGTAAGTTGAAGAAAACGTAATGCAATGCATTTACTGCTTCAGATGCAGCCAATGGACAAAACATGTATGTCGGAAAATCTCTGAAATTCTCAAGTCAAACACCTTGTAACTCCATTAATAGAATTAGACATGCAGGTGTCTGACCATATATAAAATTAAAGTATCAACTTTGACAACACCACTGTGTTTAATTATTTTTTTTTAAATGTTTTTTTTTTTTTTTTTAAAAGCAGTGTTTTTGGAGATATGAGGTTTCCACCCGACAGTGATGATATAAAAGACATAATATGGGTTTTGAATCACATTAAGGTTTGTAGATGTTTAATTTTTGCCTTTAAATATATTACCAATATATAATATTACATACAGAGATTAATAAAATATGTCTATCACAAGCAAGCAAGCCACTGATCAATTACATTAATAAGATTAATTACTTTAATTAAAATTAATTATTTTAATCTGTTGAAAGCTCTAATTTAAATAAACAATAAACAACAAATGAGCAAAAGAGACAGTGGATTGAGGCTGTAAATCTTACTACATGCTTGATGATTTTGAGAGACCTATTTAATCTGGAATAAGTTGAAGAACAGAACTGCCAAGACCTTTACCTCCTACGCAACAAGACATTGTGGAAAAACTAAAATTAGAATACTCTGAACAAATCTGCACATATAGTAAGCGGAGACGAGTGGTAAAAAAATTCAGAGAAATAAAGAGTACAGCTTTAAAAATAAGTCTTATTTTATATGGTTTATATTACACTCAACAAACAAAGATTAAACAAAAATACAGAAGAGAGACCATACAACATTAAACCTATGAGGATGACAGTTCTTATTAATGGTTTTAAATAGAATGACTTCACTGTAAAAAAAATATATATTTTTCAAAGTTTATGGGAATGTTTTACAAGAAAATACAATTTCAGTTTTTCTACTTCAAAAATTTTACGTTAAATTAAATTTGTTACTTGCCATTTATTTGAATTAAATAAACGGCAGAAGAAGCCTCTAAGTTCATGCTGTTACTTAAATTTTACTGTAAATGTATCATCAATTACAAGGGCTATTTCTTTTCAGTGTATGTACTGACATCCCCTCTGGACAGCTGACCAGTCAGATTGCAACTAAATCTCACTGATTTAGTTGGCTTTCACATTTGCAAAAATAATTGATTTTGCAGTGATCTTGATTCAGTGTAGCACAGCGAACACACAGTACTGCATATATTTAGCAGTGAAAAAAGAAATCACAGCACATGAGACAGCCCTTTAAATAAATAAAAAAACAGGAAGCCCTAATTTTCACAGCATGGGACCAGAGACGAGCTTTCAATATATCACTGTTGGTACAACTTTGAAGCTTCTAAAATTCAATATATCACTGTTGGTACAACTTTGAAGCTTCTAAAATTGGTCAACATCAAAAAACTAACAACAGCAATCCATGAGAAAGATGAATGTGAGGTAATTTGCAGGATGCTGAGAAAGATGTCAGTCTTTTAAGGCTGAAATGAGATTGAACCAGTGGAGAGGCTAGCATGCTACCCCATCATCACCTCTCATTAGGAAAGATGTTGGAAATGGTAGAAGCCTCTAGGTTCATGTTGTTATACTTAATAGATGTGGTAGAATAACCAAGCAGAGCCCATTACAATTAGGTTTCAGATTTGCCTGTTAAGTTCTACTTTATACTTAGGCCGTGTGTCCAACCAAACCGTTTTTTTCCCCTAGGCTAGCGTTTTTTCCACCAATTGTTTTCAATGGGAGCGCCGCGTTTAAAACGGCAGCAGCGTGACGAGGTGCTTAGCGTCTATTTCACAATGAACGCTCAGCATTTTTACCGGTCCAGAGAGTTGAAGAATGTTCAACTTTGGGTAAAACGCAGCTCTCATCACGGTCACTTTTGACCCAGCGGTCCAATCACAGTGGAGGAGGGGCGGGATAAATACCACACCAACCGACCACCAACAATAACAAACGTTAACTACAAGCATAATAACGCAACAAAAAAAATTAAAGGTCCCATGACATGGGATAATTATTATTTTATAAAGTTTCCTGGGTTGCCCTTATAATGTTAGAATGTTTTTTAGATCAAAAATAGTCATAATTTAGAAATAAAAGCCATTTTTCCTAGCCTGATTTTAGCCTCTGATTTGAACGCTCTGTTTGAAGGGGCGTGTCTGCTGTGGGATTCAGTGTAACCGGCCACTGCGGTGATTGGCTGACATGCTTGCATATGAAATAGCTACGTATTACATGTGAAACTCTCTCGAATACTTTTACTACAGCAATTATACGTTTTTACTATTACAGCTATCGAGATTAATGAATCGTGAGATGTTTTTAAAGTATTTAGATCTATTTCCATCACATAAAATGTTGCCGTGATGAGCATTGAGCAGATGACAGTGTGTTGATTGCGAGAATGAAGATCTTATCATTGCAACGCATTTTCTGCTCTCCATCTAATGCTTTCACCAATACAAACAAGATGATGTACATACATAAGAGCTTCGTTGCGCAGTGTAACGTGCGTCATTGATTTCATAATGAGTTGTCCAGATAAACTCGCGCTCTGTGGAAAGATTGTTCTTTGATCGCTTTCTGTATATAATTTGTTCACAATTTAAATACGATTATTTTCATCCTACTAAAAGAGACGATGTGAAGTTGATATTTTAGTCACTGGCTTGACTTATGCATAAACAGTATTGAACGATTTTGAGAGAAAGATTACCTGTCTGAACTTAAACAATTAGGCTACACATCAGAAATTGTTGCTTGGTAGCTCGATCGATTTATTTGCAGATGTTCATTGAGGCCAGCTCTGACTGTATTGGCCCAAGTTGAGGAAACAGTCGTCGGTGAAATGTTTGGACCATACAAAACTTTGGGAAGTTGTGTCGGCGCATTTCCAGAGAAAATAAAATTAACCCATTGTTTCTTCAGAGGCTCAGATGAAGGAACTAAAAAATATTTTTGTGTTCATTTGTAAGTTACATCCGAACACTGATCAACTGCCATGCTTCACTCGTTTGCAAGCCATGATTTCTCTCGAGGAAAAACTCAAAAATCGCGCTCGCGCGTTCGTACTTCCCAAATTAGCCAAATAGCCAAATTCTCTGGGCGGGCAAAGCAGAGAAAGGGGAGGTTACCTTTCCTCCGTATGACGTCATACGGAGGAGATTCAAGATCAGCCCGTCTGAGCTTTCATTTTCTCAAAGGCAGAGAAAGATAGCCAAAGCTCAGTTTACACCGATTGAAATTTCTAGCCATTGGGGGACCATATACAGGCTAGGGGAATTCATATTAATGTTAAAAAACCTCAGAAAGTGAAAATTTCATGTCATGGGACCTTTAAAACAAGAGCCAGAGCAAATACTTGACATTGTATCGACATTTTTTTAATAGAAACTAAACAGAAACAAACTATCTGTGAAATTAGATACTCGTAACACATACGCAGATATTCTGTATCATAGCAAGCAAAGCATCTCAACTGAAAAAAATAAAAAAATAAAAAAAGCTTGACTGCCAAAGCCCTCTCAAGCGCCCACAGTCAACAGAGCACCTTGCTTTTTCAGCTGGCTAAAAACACTTTGGTGGACACATGGCCTTAGGGATGTCAAAAGTTTGGTATTAATATGAATTTTAAAACAAGTGAATGGTCAAATGCTTGGCAGATTTAAATTAAGAGATGTATAAATAAATATAAAAAATAAATAAAAATAATTGCTAAAGTTATTTGCTAAAAATATGATTTGAATTTAGTGAAATGCAAAAAAACATAAGAGCTGTATATTTACTTGAAGCAAAGTTTACTTGAGGAATATTTTAATTTACTTTATATTTAACTGTAATAACTTCATAAAGCAGTGCATATTTTTATAATAGTCACAATTGAACATTGCTGTAGTCTCGAAATTGGTATCTTGAGAAAATCAGATGTATTTGTATCGACTAATGAAATGTTGCTGTATGTGCTTTCTACTTGGGAACATGGGAAGGGAAAAACACAACAACAAAATCAATATTATTTTATGAATGATATGTCCTGTATAATCCCAAGAGAGGTGAAGTGTGTGGAAAACAGCAAGCTATAAATTGAGGGCCAAAGGCCATCTGTTACATGATCCAGGGCTGAGAGCGTGATGGCAACTGAGGCAAATATATAATTACCAAATGAAAAGTGGTTCACTTGTAATGGAGAGCGGGTGAAAGTGAGTCACGCCATTGTCATCAATACAAAGTTGCTCATATTTTGCAACAGAGTAGAGGGGAAGATATAATGTCGAATAGAGATATATTGGCTAATTAAAGCTCAGTGGGAAGGATGTCTACTGTATTCTCATGCTCCAGTCAGAATATCAAAGTATTATGCATGACAAAGACAACCGTGGTGAAGCACCATGTAGTGTAAGAACGGACAATATGCTGCAGTGGACCTGGTGGACCTTCCTCACCAGCATATGGCGTTTTCGCTTACAAACACAAGGACCATGATTCTATCCTCAGTAAAAGAAAAAAACTAATCCAACCTGCTCGATTGGTTGGGCAGCTTGAACTTGAGCTTGAACTGTGACAAAAGCTCTATAAAACGAAAATGTAGCCCTGAGGATGGTGTTATCAACACAAACATCCCACACTTTTGGAAACGAGAGGTGGACAAAGCCATTCACAAAATCTTGTGTTCACTGTAAACATTTATACATTGGGTAGTAGGAAGAAAAGGCAATAAATATAAGCATAAGCCCTAGAGGAAAAGAAACTGAAATATTCAGAATTATTTTGTTGACGACACAATCAAGCCACATATATGAAAAAAAACTATGTAGGGAAATACTGCAGCTTTATGTTGTTAAATTCATGCATAAATATGAAAAAAAAAATTGTTGAAAAACGCCTTTGCTTTCTGAGATATCATAATTTTACTATATAAACAAGTATACTAAAAGGGGCTCTTCGAAAAAAATCTATGTGGACAATAATGTCAGTATTGGGTGTGCTAAAATATGAAGTTGTGGTGAACAGCTTTAAATTAACCTGAACCACTAAACCCTTAGCTGAAACATATGAAGTATTTACCGATCGAAAACAGTGATACAAACCAAATCGTGCGAAATCTAAATCGATACACTCACAGTTATTACAGAATATGGAGTATAACCACAAAACACTGTTTGGCGCAGAGATGCGTGGACAGAAGACCAAGGAAGTGCTTTTCTGTCTGAACACAGAATACATAATTCAACCATATGGGGGTTTGGCGGAGGTCCAGCCGAAATATGCTCAGAGTTACAGGATGGGGGTGTTTTGTGGAGGAAGGCTGTGCTGGCAGTCGCTGTAAGTCAAATCACTTTTCATGGTTGAGACTGGAGTATCAGGTGGAAGAAATTGGCTATGAAATTAAAGGGACAGAGCTCTAAATAACACACTTCCGAGAATCTCTCAAGGACTCTCTTCACTGTACAGCAGAGAAGATAAAGAATAAAACGCGGTAACTAGACAATAGGGAAAACTCTGTCTGTGGATCTACATAAGAAGGTATCCTCTGATTAAATCAAACAAAGTATTTAGGCTTTGACCGCCTGCTTTGCTCTATTCTTCCTGTGGTGTCTTTCTATTTCTAATAAAGTAGCGAGTGCACCAAAGAGTTGCATTCAGAGGCAGAAAAAGCAACAAAAGGCAGGAGAGTGGCATCTTCGCGATTCAGGCAGAAGCTGCTATTAACATTACCTTAGACTAATCTTCATACACCCATAAAGCTGCATGGGAGAGCAAAACAGCCAACTAAAGCAGATGGACCCAGAAAGTGCATTTTTTCATTAAGACCAAAAGAGCTAAAGATTATCCCGGGCAAAATGCAAACACCAGCTCTTTGTGCTTGAATAAGCATTATCCTGGTGATTGTAAAATTCTTCCACATCATGAACCAAAATCAATTAAACACGAAATGCAATGCCAATCTATTCTGAGTGGGTTGAATCCTTTGAGATTCATTCAAGAGGGTACAGATCAGATGCATCTAAATACTATAATCCCTTTACTAATGACGGCATCTTGCATAGAAACACTCTCTCAAATAACTAAGAGGACGAGCATCAGCCTTTGTTAGAGGTCTGCTAACACAGAGAGGCAAGATATGGGCCCTTGGGTCGATAAAAGCCAATCTCAGGCACATGCTCAGTGAGCCTTTACTCCACTCACCTGTTTTAAGATAAATAGAAACCTTGTTAAACAAGCTCAGGGATGAATTTCAATCTAAGGAGTTTTCCAAAAATCGTGGATGTTTAGTGCAGTGTGAAATGGCCGACGTTCTAAACAAAAGGAGAAAATTTATGTTGTGACATAAATTTTGCAAAATAAACGCCAATAAGCAGCACTGGGATATCCGTTTTAAAATGTGCATGGCTACACTGCATTAAAATGTTCACTAGTCGGGAAATGTCTGGACATCAATTGCATTCTTTACAGGGGAACTGGGAAAAAGTATTCTCTCAAATGAGATGTTCATACACTAAAAAAATTGATGTGGTGATGAAACGCAATATATACGTGTCAGTAAACGCAACATATACTGTCATATATAATCATGTATGTAACCATAGTTGGTCTATTTAGAATTATGCTTGAGACTATATATTGTATTATTTTTAAGCATTACAGACGTATAATAAATAAATACATTTTTCATTAAAAAGGTCAAATCATATGTTGATGCTTTAAAGGATTAGTACCTGACATACAAAAGGAAATCCATGAAGCAATTTCTTTAAAATGATTTAATAAAATGTCTTAGCCTGTAATCACAAGTAACTATGATTGGTTAATCCTGACCAGCCCTGAGAAAAATAAAACTGGAAAATCATCACAGCATCCTTCCGAATGCTTTTATAAGCTGCATCAGCAATCTTAAAATTATTACTGTCACATTCAAAATAGACAGCAAAGAGTTGAATTAGGAGAATCATTATGTAATAAATCAAATCTTTGTTAAACAGTTTTCAGAAATGATGTCACAGACAGTGCATATGAGCTGAGAGTGCATATCTGCAGCCAGACTCTTCTCAAAATGTTTACCAAAGCAGGGAAAAAACATTTTGGGTAGCACGCTTGGGAAATCAGTCAATATTCAATAAATATGCATGAGGACTACATGCAGAAGCGGCTGAGAGTAATTCCTCTAAATCAAGCCCTTGATCTCACTGAGAGATTAGGACACTTCTGCAACCATTTTACTGCTCCGATCTTGTCCTCAGTGACAAATATTGATGGAGAAGTCGTTGTACACAGTCTAACATGGGCTGCTGATGAAATTCATACAAGTATTGTTTAAATGGATATATAAGACCAAAAAAAATAGATATCTAAAAAATATATATATATTTTAAGGTATCCGTGCTATTCAGACTGAGTAATAGATTTAAGCACTGAGTAAAAATAATTAACTACATGTATTTACAATAGGGTTAGGGTTAGGATGAGGGTTTGGTTTAGGTTTAATAGCTTGTAATTATGCATAATTTATAGTTATTACTATGGAAACTTCATGTAAAACGTGTAACAAGGACACTGTAAAATAAAGTGTAACCAAAAACTCAATTTAAAGCTCATGTTACACACAAAGAGTGAATTGCAGGCTAGTATCTTGCAAGTAAATGCAGTATATCTTTGTAAAAACCTGAGGGTTTGGTTTAATTTTGGAACCAATGCAACACTCATGCACAACAACAGCAGCAAAAACTAGTCTAATTAAATGGCATGTTCCACATAAATTACTTGAGTTATCTACTTGATTAATTATGAACCAATTAAATAAGAGCGATGCTTCTTAGCTTCAGCTTTAAACCCAACCCTCAGCATTCACTTTTACTTTTAATTTAATGATAAAACTTATTTTCAACTGCAAAATTAACCCAATGAATGCAAGGTGAAGTGAAAAATGCTGCATTTTCACAATGAAGCTTAGTCATAGAAAACACCATATTTAATGAAATATTCATATGAAGGAAATGTCTCACCAGTCGACTTGAAACAATTGCATTTGGGTTGGAACTATAATTTCCAATAGGAAAAAAATATGGCATCTACCATGACTCAGTTTTGGAAGTTTGTCGGAAGGAGAATATTAACAGTTCTATGGAGTATTCACAAACAGTGGTCAAACGTTAATGATGCAGTGAACGTTCTTACCTTACGACCATCGCTGGCGTGGCAGTTGACGTTTAACGGCGTAAGCAGGGCCATGAGCTTCTCTTCATTTCCGCTCCTGAAGCAAAGCAGCAGTTTTTAAAGAACATTGGGGAACAGTAAAAAAGAATAAGCTAACAATGAATTTCACAGTGAAGATAAGGAGTGAAGGAGTAAAGGATAAAAGGAGAGATGGGGGAATAAAAGTCATAGTCAAGAAAGGAGGATGTAAGACAAACAGCATCTATTGGTAATTTACTTTAAACCAACAGGGTACCTTCAATTTAAATGTATCACATGAATAGGAGTGGCACTTGCGGATATCCTATATAAAGTTCCTGCTGTAACTGGAGTGAGCCGTAACCTGGAGCTCCAGTTTGTGGCCTGGAGATGTTTGAATCATCAGCACCTGCCAACGACTTTTATGTTTCGCCAGCACCATGAGCTTTAACACAGTGCTGAACTTGACAGGCCTGCCACAGCTATGACCAAAACCTCATGTCATCTGTGGCTAGAGATGGGCCTGATCCCACTCTAATCAAAAGATGAACAATGGCAAGGAGATATATTAGCTGCCAAACAATGTGGTTGTGCTCCTGTGCTGGAACATGTCGACGTCGAGTGTTCCATCTTTGGAAACTCTCAGGGTCTTGAAGGCATGCAAAAACTACTCTATGACAATAGCAGACCTGAGTCCGAGACTTTCCTACAGGACAAGCCTTGCCAGAACCTCGCATAAACAGCAGAGTTTGTTTCTCCCCAGGGATCCTCCCGCCAGTAACTGCAGATAACTGGCTTCAATGAACGACAACATAAGTTCCTTCATTTAAATGCACACCCCACCACCAACATGGGAAAATAGGACTGGCTGGGAAATTACAACTGTGAAGAGAGGCTGAGGAATGGGAGGGTGTCATCAATCTTCTTGATGCGTTTGCAGATGCATGCTGGTCTTCGGGAGATTACTACTAAGAAGAGCACAGGCCATAAGTCAAACCCGACTTTCTTGCAAATAGTTGTCTATCTGCATCGTCCATTTTCCATTCTGCAAGTCTCTAAAAACTATTCTCAATGTGCCATCCTTAAAGGGGGGGGTATAACATCAACCTAATTCCACAACAATGAAGCCCCCTGTGATCATGTGTTCCTAGCAATCTTTCTTCCTAATGTTGGAGAGAATTACAAGGCCTTTGTAGTTCCTTTCTCTCTTGATCATTAAAACAACAAGAGTCCTGATTTGTATCCATGCTGTGGGCTATGCCTGAAGGCAGGGGTATAAAAAGGGGGGTAAGGCCAATGGAGATGTAGACCAGAGTATGAAAAGGAACATCTTTTCTCTGTAACGAAAAGGTGGTGACTGCTGGGATTGCCTACATGTCACGTGTTTCAAAAGGCAGTCTTGTTTCTCCATTGCTAGGTGTCCTATGGTGACAATCAGGTATTTGGTGAGATGGAGTTTCCCCAGACAACAGGTAGGATGTGAAGTTGTGTCTCTTTCGCATCCTCCTCCTCTGGTTTCACCTGCAGCACTCGGAAACCAATTAAAACCGAATTCACCACATGGAATAAAGCATTCTGCCCATGGCATGCAGCTAAATGGAAACTCTCGGGCTGTCCTGTGTGTAGCAAGTGGGCTCCTCCAGGCCATCACATGTACGTATTAAATGCATCCATTGAGTGAGACATTCCCAGTCCTGACGGCACCTTCTCCGACACATGCCTTAATTCATATCCATGTGCACAAACAAAAGAAAAACAGTGTCTATGGAAACAGCAAGGGAGGGAGGAAGAGAACGGAATCATGAGAGAGTGGGAAATGACATGAGGAAAGGTTGAGAAGGCATGTACTCACCTCGCAGCTTCCAAGAGTTCGTCCTTCTTGTATTCACCTAAGTGATTACAAAAAATCATGGTGTCAGAGGCAAACAGGATGAAGGACGTACAGCAGCAGCAAGAAGCCAGAGTAACTAAGGAGCAGTGGACCGCTGGCAGCCCCACACAGACAACTCAAACACAAACGCGCACAGGCATCAGTGCACCAATGCTGCCTTGCTTTTCTCTCGTTCTCTGCCTGTCTCTCTCTTCTGGTGGTGGCGTCGCCGAACGCCAACCCCTCTTGCCTGATGAAACCGTGACGTTGAGCAGATTGTGGACGCGGCATCGGCAGTGTCTAGGATACGGTGGACGAACTGACGCATACCCCTGCTCACTCCACAAATTAAATGGCTCTCTTTCTCAGGCAGACAGACAGCACACACACGCGCGCATATATACAAACACACACACACCCCTCCCCTTGTATACAGTGAGCCCGATACTTCCCCTCCACTGTCAATTTTATGTCTGTATAGGAGGAGCCGTTGCCGTGATAACACAAGATAAGAGAAGGGGGGAAATATGTAATAAACAAATGTCGCCCGCCCCGCTCTCTCCACCCTACCTACAATACCCAGCCTCTCAACCAATCGGAGAGAACCAACTAATTCAGCTGTGATTCCTCCCCACCCCCACATGTGCTTGCTCTTTCCACAGAGGCTTGTGGAGACAAGAGAAGTGAGGAATAAGGGGGGGAGGATGCAAAAAGACAGGGCGAAAGAGGGAGGGAGAGGAAAAAGCAGCAGAAAGGCATGTGAAAATGTTGTGGAGAGATGGATATCATGACATATGGGCTGAACAACAAAATGACTAAAACAAAATGCTTCGGGTAGGGCTTCTTTGGCGTTTTGTGGCAGTCGCATACAAAAGGGAAGGATGGTAATAAAACCGAAAAAGGCATGCCTAGAAGCTTCATGTGCTCGGCAGGCCATCGGTTGCATTTCCTCACAGAGAGGGCGGCCAACCTCCAAATGACGTCCCCCCTACGGAGAGATCCTAATGGCGCGCAGCGCACAAAACACAAAAACAAATACTCAGTCGAAAATTATGATTTTGCCAATGGTAGGCCATAAATATTCTTACTGTCCATGAAACTGTAGCCTATTTTGCATAGTTTTTATAAACAATATATATTTCTATCCACAACAGTGGAACTATTAAGTGGTTCCCTTGTATATTAATGACAAAAGGATTTGTTGGTATTTTGACCGTGGATCCTGCTCACACATAACCTCTAAACTAAAAAAACATTTTTCAATTTATAGATCATATACTGTCACTCTGTAAAACTGTGACGAAAACAATGATATTAGGATTTTGTTCCTCATACATTTGTTTTTGTGGTTAAATGAGGAATTTTGTTAATTCATGATACTTAATACATTAACTTATAAACAACACTTAAAATATTTATTAATATATTAAATGTTCTTTCAACAATTATACATTTCAAGTTATATAAATTTATATTAATGGGTAATTAATGGGTTAATTGCTAGTTCACAATACCTAATTCATTAACTAATGTTAACAAATAGAACCTTTTAAACCAGCAAGGAGCAGATTATAATTTTAATAGGCTGACTTAGACCTTGCAATATTCCATTTCCTATTAAAATTATCGATCATTGACGTGCATCTTTTATTTAGAAATTTGTATTTAGTGTTTGGCAAGTGTTAATTCTGGACCCTGGGTGGAGGAGAAGGTGGCTAGTCGCCCCAGAAAAAACTGTTCTAAATGCCCTTTTGGTGTCTGACTGTTGACTGGCGCACATCAATCCCAAACCTGGAGATAGACTAAATGACCCGAGTTATAGAGCGTGTTTAATGGATACCATAAATTTCACTGTGTTACAATCTAAAGCATGGCATGAGAGATGGAGACAACAATGCTTGACGATGGCAAAATGATCCGGGAGTGAAATCTTGTCACGTCCTGGTCTGGTACTGAGTTTTTCTTGCTTAGTCAGTATTAAACCACTGAATGTCCCTGGGACAAATCAATTTCAGAGCGCTAAACGACATTATTGACAGAAAGGAGAGCTTTAAGAAAAAGAGAGAAAAGAAAAGAACACCACAGATGGTGAGGCAAAAAATATCACGACTTCAGAGACTATTAACGAGCTGCCTGCCAAGTTTAGCAATCTTTCATAACAGCATCAGAGACACTATTAGTCTAGTTGAACTGTTGCAGTCAGATGCTCTCTCTGCATGAAAAGGATGCATATTTACCCAAAAGCTAAAAGGAAAAAATTATCTAGATTGATTATACATTATTGTGAAGTACATGCGAGTAGTGCAAAACTCACCAGCATGACATTGGAGTTGGACTGATTTTTTCAGTAGGGTGTCCTTAGTTGTTGCTTGGATGCTGCTGGGCAGTTGCTAACTGCCTCAAGTCAAAGAAGCCCACCTTCTATGACCTCTCTATGATATCTACAAGAAATTCTGACACCTAGATATAGAGGTATACAAGGACTTTTTCGAATGACTAGAGAGCAGAGTTTTTAAGACTACTCCCATTTCTATAGGCACATACTTTAAAATACAGAGAAAACAATGAATATAGAAATTTGGCTGTGGCATCTAACACTCATTTTTACAAAACAACCTTGACTATGTTCATATCCCCAAATATGAGGGATTTCAATACTGAGGATATGCCGAGCTGAAAGAAGCAAGCAAGCAGCAGTAATTAAGTAGTCTCATAAAAATGACTAGAGGAACCTGGACTTTGAAAAATCATATTGAGAATGACTTACCCTACTGTTTTTATGTTTGGTGTCCCAGAGACCCCACTGATATACAAGTATAAAATAATACTAATAGGCGTAATTCCTCTGATGTTCCTAGGAGTAATTATATCTGTTATGTTCCTCTGATCTAATCAAATCCCAGTAGGCAAATATTATTAAAAATGCTATGCCTCCGCTTTACCACTCAGAAATGTGAGATCTCAAAACATACACTATACTGTTCCAAAGTTTGGGGGCAGCAAGATTTTTTTTTAATTATTATTGAAAGAAAGAAATTAATACTTTTATTCAGCAGGAATGCATTCATTTAATTAATTAATATTAATTAATTAATTAATGTCAGTTAAATTGTTAAAAACATTCTATATAAAATAAATTCTGTTCTTTTGACTTTTCTATTGATCAAAGAATCCTTATCACAGTTTCCACAAAAATAATTGTTTATGTAAATGTTTCTTGAGCACCAAATCAGCATATTGGAATGATTTCTGAAGGACCATGAGAGACTTAAGACTGGAGGAATGGCTACTAAAAATTAAGCTTTGCCACCGCAGGAATAAATTACATTTTAAATGTATTAAAATAGAAAACAGCTATTTTAAAAATAGTCATAATATTTCATAATATTACTCTTTTTAATGTATTTTTGATTAAATATATTCAGCCTCAGTGAGCAAGAGAGACTTATTTTTTCAAAAATGTTCTCACAGACCCCAAACTTTTGAATGGTAGTGTAAGTACCATCTTATATGGAGGACGTGCATTCGAAGCGAGTAAAATCAGTTCTCATATGATTATAAAGTCATGAAGTATCAACCTAATACATTAATGTAGAGTTTTCAACAACAAACTGCTAATTAATTACTTTTAAAAAATATATATATATAGGAGTTCAAGTATCTTGGGGTCTTGTTCATGAGTGAGGGAAGGACGGCACGGGAGATTGACAGACGGATCGGTGCAGCTTCTGCAGTAATGCGGTCGATGTGAAGAAAGAGCTGAGCCGCAAGGCGAAGCTCTTGATTTACCGGTCAATCTACGTTCCTACTCTCACCTATGGTCATGAGCAGTGGGTCATGACCGAAAGGACAAGATCCTGAATACAGGCGGCCGAAAGGACAAGATCCTGGATACAGGCGGCCGAAAGGACAAGATCCCGGATACAGGCGGCCGAAAGGACAAGATCCTGGATACAGGCGGCCGAAAAGACAAGATCCTGGATACAGGCGGCCGAAAGGACAAGATCCTGGATACAGGCGGCCGAAAGGACAAGATCCTGGATACAGGCGGCCGAAAGGACAAGATCCCGGATACAGGCGGCCGAAATGAGCTTTCTCCGCAGGGTGGCTGGGCGAACCCTTAGAGATAAGGTGAAAAGCTTGGTCACTCGGGAGGAGCTCAGAGTAGAGTTCCGGATGCCTCATGGACGCCTTCCTGGGAAGGTGTTCCGGGTGCGTCCCACCGGGAGGAGACCCCGGGGAAGACCTAGTACCGGGGTTTTCAAAGTGGGGGCCGCAGCAAGTTGGAAGAAAAAAAAAAGCGGGGGGAAAATCGTACAAATATTAATATTATTATGCAGGGTTGTGGTCTCGAGTCGCATGACTTGGACTTGACTTGGACTCGAGTCCCAAATTTGATGACTTGCGACTCGACTTGACATAATCAAAGATGACTTGCGACTCGACTTGACAACAATGACTCGCGACTTGACTCGGACTTGAGCCCTGTGACTTGGAAAGACCTGACCTACCTTCTAAAACCACAGATCAGAGTTGTAATAATCCCTGTAGTATAGCACTGTATCATTGACGCATGATCACAGCCCTGATTACGCACGTTTGGCACTGAGCCAGAGAGCGCTTGATAGAGTAGTTCAGCAGCTTGTCAGTTGTCATTTATCACACGTTCAGACAGTTTTCAACCAAATGTTTTTTTTTTAACCATTTATAATTTGAGGGAAAAAAACCACACTGATGTCTAAGTAAGCGGCAATAAATAATAAACCTTTCAAATATAATTTTGAGACATGTTTCTTTCCCCCCACAACAAACGCACATTTTAGTCTATAGGTAACTATAAAGTCTTCTCCCTGTTCACCAGCCACTTACTTTCATGTCTTTCGGAAGAAATGGATGGATTTACGTTTTGTAAATGACAGGCACGTAGCCCCAAAAAGTGTCACGTGACGCTTGATACGTCGCCATGGAAATAGGAATGTTCTCTTACGAGAGGTTCTCTCGTATTGCGTAAGCTAGCTTACGCTACGGGAAAGATTCATCTTTTCTGAGAAATTGAAGCCAAAAATTATCCTATAATTTTGTATCTATTCACAACGCAGTTCAGCTGCAGCAGAGCATGAGCAGGCTAGCTAGCAGCTCATTGGCTCGCTCACAGGGAACTGCTTAAGCCTATGAGGAGACACGAATGAACTCTCGGCCAATGAGAGTCTGACCTGCTCTCATTGCGTCAGAGCCCGCCGAAACGGGCGTGGCCAGAGAGTATAAATTCGCCTCTCAGGCTGTAAATTCTGATTTTTCATATCTTCAGCGAGGCTACACGCATCTGCTGATCCTGAGAGAAGCCGCCGTCGTGGAAAAGGCACCTTCTAGCGAGCATCTGGGAGTCTGAGGAAGCCGGCCGTCTTCGCCACCTTCAGCCGTCCTGCAAGCTAGCGCCATCCGACGGATTCATATCCTTTACCAAAAAGCTTCTTGTATTGTGTGTGTGTGTATCTAAAAGAGCAGCGAGCGTCTTTTTTAAGATGCCTCGCACACCTGCGGCTCATGCCGCGTCCCTCTCAGCGCCAGAGCCCGCCTTCTTCTGCGCTCTCTGCCTGGGACTGGGACACGCAGAGCTTTCTCTCGCCAACGGCGGATGTTTCCTCTGCGATTGGGCTTCTGTTGTTGACCCTGCGGGCTCGACTCGAAGCGTTACGCCGCCTCCCCCTCTCACCGCCTACGAGCGCTGAATGGGGGACGAGAGCTGTGCCAACCGCGGCTAGCTTTCTTTACTTTACAAGAGAGCTAGTATGCCCCATGCATACGCGTCACCGGCAAGTGGGTTTATAGTGCGTTAAGTTCCGTCGAGGCCGAACTAGTCGCTGCTATCACACCCTCTTATCTGCTCGCGCTATTAAGCCTGTGTCTTCCCCCTAGCTCAGTGGTGGAACACAAAGCTTTTCGCGCCAGAGACCCGTGTTCGATTCCGGCTCTCGCAGATAATTTTTTATGCAGCTCTGAGCTCTCGGCTAGCTTTCTTACGTTACGGAAAGCGGCCGCGCTCTCCAGCCTGCATTTAACGCCGCTACATAAAGCGTTTATAGTGTATCAGTTCCGCTGAGGCCGAACCTGTTTCTGCTATCACGCCCTCTTATCTGCTCGCGCTGTTATGTTTGTGTCTTTACCCCTGGCTCAGTGGTGGAACACAAAGCTTTTCGCGCCAGAGATCCGTGTTCGATTCCGGCTCTCGCAGTGACTCTGTTCCGTTCAGAGATAGCAAAACTATTGTGCAAAAGGGCTATAGAGAGAGTTCCTCTATCTATGAGCGAGTCGGGGTTTTACGGCCGTTATTTTCTGGTTCCAAAGAAAGACGGCGGCCTCAGACCGATCTTAGACCTCAGATTTCTGAACAGAGTTCTCATGAAGAGACCGTTCAAAATGCTCACTATCAGAAAACTCCTCGCGCATGTGCGCCAGGGGGACTGGTTCATTTCACTAGATCTGAAAGATGCCTACTTTCAGATTCAGATGAATCCCCTTCACAGGCCATTCGTACGTTTCGCCTTCGAAGGCCAGGTTTATCAATACACCGTCCTCCCGTTCGGCCTATCCCTAGCACCCCGCACGTTTACGAGGTGCATGGATGCGGCGAATACTGAACTATTTGGACGACTGGCGGATTTTGGCACAATCACAGAGGGAGCTACTGTCTCATCGTACAGTTCTCCTCGACCATCTGAAAAGTTTGGGCCTCTCTGTCAACTGGACAAAGAGCACACTTCAACCCAGTCAGACTATCTCCTTCTTGGGTATAGAGCTAGACTCGGTCTCAATGACGGCTCGTCTGTCTACACAGCGCGCGCGCCGTGTGCAGCGTCTCGCCGCATCTTTTCAGATGAACAGACTCACACCTCTGAAAACTTTTCAGAAGGCGCTGGGTTACATGGCCTCAGCCTCCGCAGTGCTCCAGCTGGGGTTACTGCGCATGCGCCCGCTTCAGTTCTGGTTGAAGAGCCGTGTGTCTCACCGCGCGTGGACCACGGGCCGCCAGCTGATAAAGGTAACGCAGACCTGTATCACAGCTCTGCAGCCATGGACCATGACAGAATGGTTTCAGCGGGGCGTTTCCTTGGGGACCTTTTCTCGCCGAAAAGTCATTTTCGACAGACGCATCCAACATGGGTTGGGGTGCGGTCTGCGAGGGCTCACCGGCCTTCGGCCCCTGGTCAGCTCAGGAGAGTCTCCTCCACATAAACTGTTTGGAGATGCTGGCGGTCGAGAACGCGCTCACGCGCTTTCTGCCGCGCATTCACGGTCACCATGTGCTGATCCGTTCGGACAATATGGCTGTGGTCTCCTTTCTAAAACCGTCAGGGCGGCGTCAGATCCAGAATTCTCTTCCGGCTGACAGAACGCATCCTAGTTTGGTCCCAGTGTCACCTGCTCTCGCTCAGAGCGACGCACGTGCCGGGCCATCTGAACGACGGTCCAGACAGTCTGTCCAGGAACCCCATTCCCCCTGGCGAATAGTCCCTGCACACTCTTACAGTCCAAAAGCTGTGGCGAATATTCGGCAGAGCAGAGGTGGACCTCTTCGCCTCAGAAGAAAACACCCACTGCCCAATATTTTTCTCAAAACGCGAGGACGCGCTAGCCCAGACCTGGCCCAGCCGCCCGCTTTATGCATTCCCTCCGGTGTCACCACAGGTGCTTCAGAGAATCAGGGAAACACGCCACTCGGTGCTCCTCATAGCCCCGCGTGGGGAAGGTCAGACTTGGTTTCAGGAGCTCACTCAGCTGTCACAGACAGCCCCGTGGCCCATTCCAGTCAGAACAGATCTCCTCTCCCAAGCTCGCGGCACGATCTGGCATCCCCACCCAGAGCGCTGGGCGCTTCATGCGTGGGTGATCAACGACTACCCGTTGCTTTGCCAGAAGGAGTGTTAAACACGATCATGCAGGCTAGAGCGGCTTCTACTAGAAGGCTCTATGCGTCTAAATGGTCTGTGTTCTCTAAGTGGTGCACCGACAGAAACTTGGACCCACGGTCATGCGAGGTTCCTTCCTTGCTAGTTTTTCCTCCAAGAGATGCTGGATAAGGGCAGGTCCCCTTCCACTCTCAAGGTGTATATGGCAGCCGTCGCGGCGTTCGCTGAACCCCGGCGTGGCCAGTCACTGGGCAAAGATGGCTTAGTCATCCGCTTCCTCAGGGGAGCTAGAAGGATGAACCCCTCACGCCCCCCGTCGGTGCCGATTTGGGACCTTTCCATAGTTCTCGAAGCTATGAAAGCCCCCCCATTCGAACCGTTAAACACCGTGGAGCTCAAATACCTTTCGCTCAAGACTATCTTCCTGCGCGCTCGCGTCAGTGAAGCGTGTGAGGGACCTTCACGCGCTGTCCAGCAGCGCTTCCTGTCTGGAGTTTGGGCCCAATGACTCCTTAGTCGTTCTCAAACCTAGACATGGTTATGTCCCAAAAGCGATTGGTACCCCATTCAGGGCACAAGTTATTTCTCTATCGGCTCTGCCTGCATCCAATAGCGAATCTGACTCTAATCTCCTGTGTCCGGTCAGGGCCCTGAGATTATACTTTACTCGCACTGCTCCGGTCAGACGAGCTGAGCAGCTTTTTGTTTCGTTCGGTGGGCGCACCAAGGGGTTGGCCGCCTCGAAACAGACTCTGTCCAGATGGATAGTTGATGCCATTGCAGCCGCATACGCGTCAAAAGACCTGCCGTGCCCTCTGGGCATCAGGGCCCATTCCACTAGAGGCATGGCCTCATCGTGGGCTTGGTCCAGCGGAATTTCCATTCATGATATTTGTGTGGCAGCGGGATGGGCTTCCCCCTCCACCTTTATCAGATTTTACTATCTGGAAGTTCCCGCCTTGCAGGTTAAACTACTAGCAGTCTAGTATGTTACAGCTCTTCTGGTTGAGCTGCACTATAGGGAGTTATTCACGCAGACCGGTCTCGTTCTGTCCCTCCTTATTATGTGCTTATGTACTTCACAAATCCCCGGCCCGCTCCGCTGGCCTTTGTCACATGTACATATTTTATTCCCACTCATAAGGGTTCCCCGGGGTCCCCCCTGGGACTCATAGTGGATGCTTAGCACGCACGGCGTTGACCAGGTGTTCCCGTAGCGTAAGCTAGCTTACGCAATACGAGAGAACCTCTCGTAAGAGAACGAATCGGTTACCTAACGTAACCTCGGTTCTCTCTAGATGAGGGAACGAGTATTGCGTTCCTGGCCGTGCTTGTGCTACTAGCGTTCTCGCTTCATTCTATGAAAACCAGAATTTACAGCCTGAGAGGCGAATTTATACTGTCTGGCCACGCCCGTTTCGGCGGGCTCAGACGCAATGAGAGCAGGTCAGACTCTCATTGGCCGAGAGTTCATTCGTGTCTCCTCATAGGCTTAAGCAGTTCCCTGTGAGCGAGCCAATGAGCTGCTAGCTAGCCTGCTCATGCTCTGCTGCAGCTGAACTGCGTTGTGAATAGATACAAAATTATAGGATAATTTTTGGCTTCAATTTCTCAGAAAAGATGAATCTTTCCCGTAGCGTAAGCTAGCTTACGCAATACTCGTTCCCTCATCTAGAGAGAACCGAGGTTACGTTAGGTAACCGATTCGTTCTACAGTTACTGTCGTGTTAACAAAATAATTTAACCAGGGACTCAATATTTAGCAAATCACGATTAATTTTCCCAATGAACAGTTACTTTTATTTTTAAATCTGCATTGCCACTCTTCACATTTTTACTGGGTTACAAATAAAATATCTATTTTTTCAATGCCTTTTCCTTATTTTGTCACACGTAAGAACAATCCCTAAATTGAACCGAGATAGATGGGTGCCCTTAGTGAAAATTTTATCGCAATAAATATGAAATTGAACTGCTAAGGCATGAACATATTTTAAAAGCCTTCCTGATATAAATTATATAAATTTCATTTACTATAGTAATTAACACTGAGATGCTAATTTGTGCAAAAAGCACTAATGACTTGTTTAAGACTTGAAAACTCGAGAAGACTTGCAACTTGACTTGGACTTGCCTGTCTTGACTCGGGACTTGACTTGGGACTTGAATGCAAAGACACGAGACTTACTTGTGACTTGCAAAACAATGACTTGATCCCACCTCTGTTATTATGAGTATTGTTATGATTCGAAATAGCATTATAATAATTTGTTGCATAGCCTATCTGAACATTAAACTTTTAATGCTAATCTTTTAGAGATGCACCGATTGATCAGCTGGTCACCGGAACTCGCCGTTTTTCACGTGATCGGCCATGACAAAATGTCAAATGCACTCGGGCGCAGCATGATTAACATCGCGCAACATCAGCATTCCACATGCACACGGAACGCACATGTAGGAAACTTCGTGAATTACATCCGTTTCAGACCGCAAGCGCGAGCGGAGCGTGAGCAGCGCTTTTCGGCGTGCATGTTAATCAATGAGTGCATTCACACCGGGAGCAGGAGCGTCGTGTGAGCAGCAGTGAAGCGGGGGTTTTGGCGACGAGTCTATTTTTGCTGCGCTGCTCAAGCTTAATTAAAGTGAAAGCACAGTTTTGATGGACAAAATAAATATGATTTCACACAAAAAGTGCCTAAAATGCACATCATTTGCATGTTTAGTGTGTTTTAACAAGAACTGGAGTAGGCTATGTCAGAAAAGAAAATGAAGACTTACCCAAAGAAAACGTACCCATTTAAACTTGTTTTTATTATTCAGTTTGGGTAAAAGTATATGGTGTTTTATTAAAAAATAATAAATTAGTTAAATAATAAATATTTGTGTGTGCTGTAAAGTGGTTAGAAAAAATGAAATCGGAATCGGCTAAAATCTGTATCGGCAGGTCAAACTCAATGAAAAATCTGATTCGGCCTAGAAAATTGTAATCGGTATAATCTTTCTGATTGTCTGGTATCAAACACCATCACATAATCTGATGTTCACCTAGATGTTTTTATTTTTATTTCTACATTTGCCGTAGTATTGTCGATGGGTTCAAAAACACATCCCGCAAAAGGGGGGCTTTGGCCAGAACCTAGTGGTATTTGGGGGGCCTTGTCATGGAAATATTTGGGAACCCCTGACCTAGGACACGCTGGAGGGACTATGTCTCCCGGCTGGCCTGGGAACGCCTCGGAGGAGCTGGAGGAAGTGTCTAGAGAGAGGGAAGTCTGGGCATCTCTGCTTAGACTGCTGCCCCCGCGACCCGGCCCCGGATAAGCGGAAGAAGATGGATGGATGGATATATATATATATATATATGTATATATATATATATATATATATATATATATATATAAAGCCTAAAGTATTGCAACGACAAACAGAATATGGTCAAATTCATTGAAGGATTTATCTTTTGTTGTTGTTGTTTTTTTTTTTATCTCTACCAGTCTATCCCTTCAGGATGTGCACAAATGATTATTTCCTCCCTCTTCAAACACCACCACTGAAGCAAGGCCTAATCGCCGCTCCGACTGAACCGTGAGTACATCAGCTGCTTGAATTTCAGTATATATTTTGTGTGGGTGGGTGTGAGAGCAACAACTCAAAGTAAACATGTGCAGCCTGAGGACAAATGACCTGCCTTTGATTTTCGGGCCGACACACTGATAAAGTGCACTTGGCAAACTGATAGAGTGCACTTCAGTCTCTTGCTGTGAAGAGAGTTGTTTGTGTGGCGCACAACTGTGAGTGAGGAAAGGTTAGAGGGAACTGGCACGTGTGGTCAGGGCGACTGGACCCCTGCCTAGCTGGCTCAAAGAAAGAGGTTTGAACAGGACGGAGAGGTGATGTTGCATCGTAAAGGTGTTCTCCACGTAATCCAAGGGCTGCTTAACAGACACACTTCTGCTGAGATATGATGGGAAACGAAGGGCAAATCCTGTTTGCTGCACCACACAATTTCCTTTCTGGAGCCAAAATAAACATTGTGAGATTAGCTTAATTTCCGCTTCCTACACCGTGTTTGTCAGCAGCACACGTGTTTTATAACACTGAGGAGTCTTAAAACCTCATATCAATCTTCAAATATTTTTTCATATTTTTAGCTGTTATAGTAGGCTATTCAAAAAATACACCCCTCTTCATGGAGTCTTTAAGACATGTTTAGCGTCCGCATGAAACTTTGCAACAAGATTCAGTTTGTCTTGGGACTAGACATGCCATATTCAGTTATCTAAAAAGCAACCACATTTCTAACAAATTTGCAACCATAAATATAAGCTATATTAATTTCTGCCGCATTAATCCATGAAATTAATTCCGCCCACTTAATTATTCAAAGGCAACACTGAACGAGCCACTGAACTACCACATTTGTATAAACATTGTCAGACAAAGATGCGGCTGTGATATAAAAATTTCCCCTCAACGTTTTTTTCCCCGCTCAAAATTTGCATTGCATTGATTTTTTTCTCCATTCATCTCATTCTAACAAGCTTTTGAGCTGTAAAAAAAAAAAAGTGGTAAAATTTACATATTTTTACAAAGTAGCTGATATTCAGCAGAAGGAGCCTTATGGGTAAAGTTTGTGGCACTCTGCAACCCATTAAAGGGCTTTATGCTTAGACTGGAAAAAGATATCTTACAAAGCACAATTAACTAAATAAATCTCATTTATAACAAACAATCTAAATACAGCAATAATATAATCCTTTATTCCTTTCCATGAGTACAGGGTCCGAAATTAACTTTTTGGCTCACCTGCCACGGGGACTGGTAGATGAAAAAAATCCACCAGCCAAGCATATTTTTTACCGGCCAAAATAATAAACAGCCTTTTTGTGTCACATGGTAAATGGTAAATGGACTGCATTTATATAGCGCTTTCACTGACCCAATGGCCACCAAAGCGCTTTACAATTTGCCTCACATTCACCCATTCACTCACTCATTCATACACCAACGGGCGACGGCAGCCATGCAAGGCGCTATCCAGCTCGTCGGGAGCAGCTGGGGTTAGGTGTCTTGCTCATGGACACCTCGACACTTGGTCAGGTGGAACCGAGGATTGAACCACCAACCTTCCGGTTTGTAGGCAACCCACATGAACCACTGAGCCACTGCCGCCACATTAATTTATATATAGGCTATATTTAAACATTTTTGTCATTATATTTCTGGTCTATTATTTTCCCTTCTCACTTTTATTTACACACATATTACATAATTTACACACATTAAAATAATATTTTTGTGGTGGTGCTTATGAAAATAGTTCTGTACAAATGAAATGTATTAATTGTATATTTAATAAAATGTATGCAATAATAATATATTATAATTATTTCAAAAAAATATTTAGTTTTACTCTGCCTATTTTTTTACTCCATTTACTCTGAACCGATCAGTAACTGAAGGACTGGAAATATCAGTTGTTTTTAACCATTAAAATGAATCGGTTCAAAGGAGTCATTAGTTTGTGTCATAATCGGATGTGTACGCGTTGTGTGATTATCCCAGCAGGCAGCTAGGACATCCCACAAGATTTGTGTCAATACAGAAAACATTTCATCACTGGATAGGTTTTTTCGTTTATTTAAAGTGTGGTTTAATCTATGTCAGCTGAATGTGCGGAACGCTTCAGAGAAGATAAGGTATTTTAGCACAATTCACACCCAGCGGTAAAAAAATATATCCGAATGCTCCACATGAAACTATGGTCTTCCGACCTTTTATTTTCCGACGATTTATTTTGATTAATATGTGCCAGGGAGAGAGAGCAAGACAGCGCTTAGGAGACGCTGAAGCCTTGTTTATACTTTCGTCTGGCTCTGAAGAGAAAGAGTGCGCGCGCGCGACCGGGCCCGGGCTCTCTCTCTCTCTGCTCGTGCTGTCACTTTCAATTCCCATCCCGCAAACACAACAACTCCGTCATGTCCGTAGCCATCATGCCAGATATTTTATAACATTACAAAATGCAATTGTAATAAACATTTTATTACATTACTGTTTTGGTATGAACATTCACCCGCCAGTGGGGCGGATAGCCTTTTGAGATTTACTCGCCAAACGGAAAATCTACCCGCATTTGGCGCTTGGCGGGTATTAATTTCGGACCCAGCATGAGTATCTACACTATATGACGTGATAAGCAGCCACAGCTTTGCACTAACCAGCAAACTCCTTCATTCTTCCAATTATCTGGCAAAAAATTTGCAGCTCAGTCCCAACGCTTTTTGAGGAAATAAATCATATTGAGAGGAACAATATTCACCTTCTGTTAATATAACTCATGACTCACAACTCTAAGCAAGACCCAAGTGCACTACCACACAGCTGAAAGCAAAGGACTGATGATGCCTCTGACAAGACCTGCAACTCAAATTATTGCTTTGTGGGCTGCAATTTATATAAACACGGTGAAAACCCCCTTTTGGTTTTGGATCAGTGACTCCAAATGGAAAGTTCTTGGGACTAGGCATTAAAAGATCAGAGCCCTAAGACACGGTCACAGTTTACTGACGGCAAAGTGGATCCCTTCTGCCAAACGGAGAGCTGGGAATTGGAACCTAAGCCACGGAAAACAATCCAGCTGAGCCCTTGCCTCTCCTCTGGCTACACCGGAGAATTTAGCTGTCAATCAAAACCTTGGCATACCCTGAATGAGCCATTAAAGAGAAAAATGTTTTAGGGTTTGAGCCATAAGGTATCACTTCCATTCAGTCAGGACATCAATTTCACGTCCTCAATACCAGAAAAAAATAATTAAATATAAACATAATTCCAAATATTGCTTCTATGGTGGTAGCCTATGGCTTTATACAGTAAATAAGCAGCACAGAAGCTAATAAGCTAAATCACAGAAAGTGTGTTTCTCAGACATCAAGAGCCCTAAAGGATTTTACTGGGACATGCACAGCTTGGATAGAATCTTAAATAGTTTTTCCCCATATTGGGATATCAATTGTTACCTGTGTGGATTCCCAAGCAATATGATGTTGTTCAATGCATAACAACTGAGGTGTCCAAAAGTCCAATTAGGGCAAGTCAGTTTACTTGGCGGCCATCTTGGAAACAACCTTCTCTATGTCAAATAAATGCTGTTCTTTTGAACTTTCAATTCATCAAGAATCCCGATAAAAAGTTTGACGGTTTCCACCAAATGATTAAGCAGCACAACTGTTTTCAACATGGATGATAATAAGAATGATTTCTCAAGGATCATGTGATTCAGATGACTGGAGTAATGACTGCTGAAAATTCAGCTCCGCCGTCACAGGAATAAATTACATTTTAAAATATATTAAAATAGAAAACAGTTATTTTAAATTGCAATATTTTTGATCAAATGAATGCAGACTAGGTGAGCCATTCTAGACTTTTTTTTTTTTCAAAAATATATTAAAAAAAATCTTACCTAAAATTATAGGATTTTAACACAACATTTACTCTAAATACACTACAAATGTTCAACACTAGAATATATGCATTGTGCAGTATACATCGACAAGGGTGTTGGTAGATTTTGGAACGGGCACAAGAGAGAGCTAACACGCCTGTTAATTAGACCATATTGCTCTATCACTGCCGGTTACCCACAGCAGGAACTGCCATTTCACAGCAAGACAACAATTAGAGATAGCGGTCTACCCTGGAAAAAAAAATTATAATCTCTAGACACAAGGCTCAAAATTTCGACCATTTTGGTCGTATATGTTCCTGAAATTTAATCTCTGCGACCTAAAAATATATTTGGGAGCATTTGTGCGAGTGCAAATAATGGTTGTGGTGCGACCTGTTTTAATTTCTCTACAAAACGTTCGCAAATAACTGCACAGTGTCTACCTTATGTGCGCTGATACGTGGTGGCCGGACCATCATTCGATCCAATGTTACATAACCAATCAAACTTCATCCTTAAGTTCTTAACTTTAAAGCAGATTTTAGATTGGTTAAAATAAGCTGTCAATCACTCCCACTCCCTTTCACTGCGCTCCGTTGTCAGGTGACAGGGAGCTGACTACCGCGCGAAATATAAAAGGCTGAATAAGAGATAAGATGAAACGAACGCTGACAGATTTCTTTTGTAAGCCCTCACCTAAAGTCACAAATAATCCTGGAGTTGGTGATGTGGTTAATGTGGATCCACCAGCTGAAAAGAAATCGTACAGCTTTCGGAGAGAGTGGCTAAAAGATTTCGAGTGGCTCCGCTATGCTGATGGTTCAAATGCATTGCATTCACTGTAAAGCCTGTGGGACAGAGTTTGCAGGTAACACAGCGTTCACAACTGAATCAATAAATTTTAAGCGCGAGAGCTTGGTTAAACACGGAGAGAGTGCCAAGCACAAAAAATGCAGGGACAAGTGTGTGACAAACAAATCAGGTTCATCAGGTTTGATTATTAAGCCTTTTAATCGCCAGGATGCTGCTGGTCGTTCCGCTCTACTGGCAGAGCTAAACGTCAAATTTAACACCGCATACACCATCGCCAAAGAAGAGCTTGCCTTCACTACATTCAAACCTATGTTGCAGCTCATGAAAAAGAACGGAGTTGCGATTAACATGACGTATGCAAATGACAAATCATGTGCCAATATCATCGGGGTGAGCCAGAAGGCCAAATTTCAAATCCTGGCCACAGGATGTGTAAAGCCCCAGTGATTGTTGGTGTTGATTGGTGTTTGTAACAAGGTTCAGATGTTAGGGGAAGGAGGAGTCGGGAACCGGCGAACGTTCAACAAGTTTAATTAATAAATAAACAAATACAAAAATAAAAGTATAAGCCAGCAGTCGTCCGTGAGGTGACAGACTGCTGGCAGACCACACAAAACAGAAACAAAACACAACATAAAATCAGGCCTGTTCCTCTCTCGATCTCCACTGTCGTCGCTCCTCCTTTTATGCTTCTGCTCCTCCGTGAGAGATACGAGACCAGTGCATCAGTAATCACACCAACGGCCTCGCTCCGCTCTCTCACGGCCCTCGGCCTTGTCCTGCTTGCCACATACCCCCCATCACCCTCGCAGGCCGGGGGGTACACCCGAGACTGCGCTTTACTCCCCCCTCCTCCAGGGGGACCTGACACAGCGGCTGCAGTACCTGGGGGTATGGACAGACGAGGTGAGAGAAAAGGAGACGGAAGCATGAGGAGCGACAGAGACGAGAGAGAGGAAAGAAATCTTGGTCCGGTTCCCACAACGCGCTGCCATCTGGTCCTCCACCAGCAGGGCGATCTTTTCCGCGGTGCCTGGCAGTGGCGCTGGATAGCCCTCGGTGGACGGCTCGACACTCCTCCGCCGCCTGGTGGACGGCGACGGCTCCTCCGGGTTCGGGCAGACGGCAGGAGTCCCCCGTTCCATGCTCCTCCCCTTCATGGCGGACGACAGCAGGCTCCGGCCTCAGGCAAACGGCAGCGGCGGCGACTCCGCTCCCTCACGGACGGCAGCCGCCCCTCCAGCACCCAGACGGCCGGCAGCGAGCTTGTCCGCCCCCCCGGCAACTCACTCCAGCGCACGCCTTGAGCGTCCATGGTGACGGAATCTGCCCACCATGCTCGATGGCACCGCAGATTCCCCACAGCGGCGGGGACTCTTTGACAGCGTGTTCCTCCTTCCCGGATTTCGGCACCAGTGCAACGAGGTTCAGATGTTCAACAAGTTTAATAAATAAATAAACAAATACAAAAATGAAAGTATAAGCCAGCAGCCCCTTACGGACGACTGCTGGCCACACAAAACAGAAACAAAACACAAAACGTCGTTGCTCCTCCTTTTATGCTTCCGCTCCTCCGTGAGAGATACGAGACCGGTGCGTCGCGCAGGTGTCGCTCATCACTCATCAGTAATCACGCCACCGGCCGCGCGCCGCTCACTCACGGCCCCCGGCCTCAGCCTGCTCGCCACAGTGTTGTTTTAAAATAAAATATATCTATTACTATATAATTTGTAGTGGCGCTCCTTAATTTTTGGTGGGTGCTCCTAAATTTTTGCTGGTGGTGCTACCAAGTAAAAAAAGATTATTTTTGAGCCCTGTAGATAGAACTTTATGGTTTTGCCATTGCATCACTGCCAAAGACTCAACCCGGCCAATCATAAGAATGTAAACCTCTCCAGACATCATCAAACAACAGGAGTAAATCAGGACGTGCTGTGGCCCTCACTCTTCTCCAGTTGTTTTATCCTGCATCTGGAGAGTTGGATAACTAAGCTCATTATTTCGGTTTCTCTTCTCCCCATGTCTTCTGTATTTCTGCCTACAGTTTTATTACAGGCAGGCCGGGAAGCCGCTCAGCCATGTGTAAAACCAGGCAATTACAGCTCAGTGATAATAGCAACCAAGGGCAACAGATAGCCTGGGAAGATGAATTGCTTTCTTCTCCGTCATGGAAGAGGAAAACATCAGCTAGACCAATTGGCAATGTGTCTGATCTCCCAATGATTTTCATTGTCAGGCTTTCTGTGCCATTATCAGTGTGGGCTGATTTGTCATTTCAGGAAAGACGCTGCAAAATAGTTGCACCCATCCCTGAGTGTTTGTGCCACAAAAGAAAGGAAAAGGTGACAGCCAACGGTGCAGAAAGGAATTTGCATGTTCTCATGGTAACCCTCCTGAGAAATGCTCTGATGGATAAAGACAAATGAAAACTTGGGAGGGAGGATCTCAGGGTTGAGAGAATTCATCAGGGAGCCGATCGAAAGGCAGCACACCACGGTAATCAATGAGCTGTCAGGGATGGAGGGCAGGCTTGTCACAGAGTGGAGAACAAAGTGATGGTGCTCTTGCTGGGCCATGAGCATCTAACAGTGAAAATGGGTGGCCCTTAAAATATATCCAATTGGAAAGTCCATTAGCCAGTTTATTTTCTGGCTCTTTCAAATGAGACTTTCACATAAGTAAAAACTAATCGAACTATGACCAAAACATTACACTTATTGGGAATGCTACTCTTTTTTTTAATGGTGGAGGGGCTTTAAAGGGATAGTTCACCAAATAAAATCATCCATTCAGTCATCTATTACTCACCCTCATGTCGTTCCAAACACTTTCATTCATCTCCAAAACACAAATTAAGTTATTTTTAATGAAACCCAAGTTTCTGTCTCCCCATTGAAAGTCCATGCAACCAAACTTTCATGCATCAAAACAAACAAAAAGTAATCGTAAACGTGATCCATAAGAATAGTCTTCTGAAGAGACACAATTGTGATGAACAGATTTAAATTAGGCCTTTATTATTTATACATAGAGCTCATCAAATATGGTAACATGAAAGCTTAAATGTGCTTGCTTGTCAATCAACATTCCATTTATGATTTTGATGAGCTCTATGTCTCTTCAAAACACTTGGATTAAAACGCTTAATTCATATGTAGTAGCCTACTTTTACAAAATGTCTTTACAAAAGTGGACTTTCATTGGTTGGATGGTTCATATGTGTTCCGAAGATGAACGAGAGACTTGGGTTTGGAGCAACATGAGGGTGAGTAAATGATGACAGATTTTTCATTTTGAGTGAACTTTATTATTAAGCCTCTTATTAGACAGTAAAAGTTCAAATTTACAAGAAACTGTCAGACAGAAAGAGGAGACATTGAATCAGACACAATTCATGTCGGACTTGAACCTGCCTCGTCAACTTGAGCAGCAAGGCTGCACAATAACCACTGCAGTGCACAACAGCTCAGAACCTTTTTTTTTCTTTTCTTTTTTTTACGAAATAGACAAACAAATAGTTTTGTGATTGAGCATCCAAGACCCTGAATAAGACCCTGAATCATCGGCATATTGGATTGTATGCATTTCTGGGTCTGAAACCCTGTTAAACCACATGATAATGGGTTGAATATCAAATAAAATGTTTCAGGCTTCTTCTTTTTACTATGATCATGGGATGTGGGAGGTTCCTGGTGCCATACACAGTCACAGATGTATCTGCTCCACTTCTGGTGTAATATACTTTCGCTGTGGGCATGCAAAAGGGATTATGTTCCTGCCGCAATAAGAGGTTTATCCTCCTCATACTCGGTATAAGAAAGGACTTAGTGAGAAACCCACCAAATGAGGAATAAGGCAATAGGGGAGGGCGGAAGGAAGGTGCAGAAAATCTTTCTTAATAAAATGGGTCATTAAAAAAAACATCACACCAACACTTTGACGTTGTCATTGCATTTCAATTGATTTCCATGAGCAAATGCGCAAACGACTTCAAAGATAATTTGTCGGAGACGCTCTGAAAGGCAAAGTGAGCTATGACCTTTTCAGCTTAAACCCCTTTGCTGCCAATTCCATTCAGATCCGACTCTCTCAGACTTTCTCTTCGTTTGCGCGGCCCCCGCTTCTTCTGACGGGTTTTAGCTTGTTTACTGCTGACTGCTTTGTGTGCCGGTGTACGAAGGCGATCTGGCCCTGACACCACAGGCATCCTGAGCTGTGGGCACAGAGGGCCTATTTAACATTTCTGGCTTTAAGGAGCCTCCCTGCATAACCCTAGCTCAACTATACGCGCCACGCTGCTTGCTAATCTGTTCATTGCTCCTAAGAACTGTCAGGGAAGCCAACAGCACCTGCCCGGAAACAGGCAGCTTTCCCAGAAAAACCAATACGTGTCCGGCACCCTTAAATACGCTGTGGCTCCTGCCGCAGACTCTGTGTATGTGAGTGTCTGAGGGAACAGGCAAGCATGGGCTGAAGAGACTGAACCAGCACCTCCCTCTGGGAGCTAATCATAATAACAATGTGAACACTTACTGGTCTATGACTTCCTTAAGAGATGCCATTTGTATGCAGGACTACAGACATTTCATTTAAGGCTTTGCATTCAAGGCCTAAATCATTGAATTACACACAAGCAAGGTGGCGAATTACGGTCTAAACATCTGTGCGTCGTCATTATATCTGTAGCCACTATTCTGACACCTTCCTAATAGATTTTACTGAAAAAAGGACTAATGAAAGCAAACTGATATATAGGAACCAGGAGGATACAATTTGTGAGCATATTGTCTAAGCTTTTTGTTTTGTCAGCCTGATATTTGTCCAAAAGCTCACGCTGAGACTCACCCACAGGGGGGCAGTATGAGTCCCACGACACACGTCTCTGCCACACTAATGCTCTTTAAATCTCTAATTTTACATAGACACAAGCGGGCAAAAACATACGAACACACAGCATTCCCACTGGTTCCTTCTGTAAACACCGCAAGAAGCTGATTTCAGATCACTGGGTAATTAGCTGCTATGCTGCTAGAACTTGGAAAGACTTAAATAAAAAATCAAAGTCTATGTAACATCACAGTCTGACATTAAACTTTGCTTTCCTTATGCAAGCTAAGAAATACTGCAGTATATTGGTTGAGGTAATGTGAACTGACAGCCTGGGCTCCTTACGTTAATGATATCCTCGCGGATCTATATCTGACCTTGGCTGATCTGGACATCAAATGAGATCTGCGCTACACAAGCATGTACTGTCAGGATCAATAAGACTTTGCACGTATATAAGCCTAAAGTGGGCTAATCTAGCAGGAATCTGCAAGAAGATAAAAGACTGCAGTACAAGAAATCCAGGTATAGAACCAAATCTGATATGTGGAAAAATATGAGTGGAAATCATTAAGCACCTCAAGACATGTCAATTTTTCCAGCAACAGCACAGAGGTGGTTCTGCATAAAATCTGTACTGAAATACTATATGTCGGCACTGACTTACCAAATTTCAAACATTTGTTATATAAAGGTCTTGAAAACATTTTAATATACCTTAATTGTTCTTTTTTACTCAATATTTGTATGCATGTTAATAGGGATGCACGATGATATCGGGACAACATCGGTATCTGCCGATAAAAGCTTAAAATGACCATCATCGGCATCGGCCGATATGAATATTTCTGCCGATGAGTCTTGCCGATAGGGTGGCGTGTTTCCTATGCGCACGTGACGACCGTGAACGAAGCATGAGCGCCAGCAACTTAAACTTCCAACTAGGGGTGTGCGTCTCACGGTTTTTGATCGTGGACGATTAAAATGTCTCCACGATCTGCTTTTGAAGAAAAATCATAGTATCGTGCATTCTATCAGTTCAATTCTGGCGCCTTCATCTCAACATACTGTACAACGCGACGTACATTCACATCACATTTAAACGCAGAGGTAGAGTTACACTCACGGGACACTGCAATTCACAAAAGTTCATTGTTTGCATGTGCGTCAAAGTCTTGCTGGGTAAACATGTCATTCACGTGCTGATGCGCTGTCCGCTTTTCTGAGCGCGTTACACCCGACGCTCACAGGAACTAAAAGCCTGTCACAGAGTCTGCATACTGGACTAATCTTTCGAGTCTTATTGCGCTGATACTGTCAAATACACACAAGGTTTACATAAACAAAGTTGGTTATGTCTAAAGTGAAAGCAAATAGAGAAAATCTGCTTGTCAAATGCGTGCATATTAGACGCGTCGCGTTACTCGCGTGCAGTTCTTAAAGAGACAGTAATAATATTCTGCCGCTTGTCTTTAAAGAGATACTGCACCCAGAAATAAAAATTCTGTCTATCTAATGTTGTTTCAAACCTGGATTCATTTCTTTCTTGTGCTTAAATATACTATGGAAGTCACTGAAGTACAGCAACTGTTTGGTTAGCCACATTCTTCCAAATAACTTTTATAATTTCAACAGAAGAAAGAAACTTGAGAGAGTAAATGATGACAATTTAAATTTTTGGGAGAACTATCCCGTTAATGTTAATAAAACAACAAAACACAGAGGAAATCACTCACGGCTCTTGACTGAGAACATTAATAGAAGCTTTAATAGGCCTAAGCTTTTTTTGCACTTACAATGATCAAAAATACATATCAAAAATACATATATATCGGTATCGGTATCGGGCAAAATTAGTTTGAAAATATCGGCATATCGAATATCGGCCAAAATCCTATATCGTGCATCCCTACATGTTAAGATGGATTATTGTGCAGTGTCCCAGACTAAGAATTTCCATTTTCAACTATAAAAAAGTCAATGTGAATTACTAAAAAATGAATGCTACAAAAATAGTGAAAAAAATTAAATGTGATCAATGTTTTTCATGCATATTCAAGCAATTTTCTAAAACGATGCTTATTGTGCAAAGATATTTTGTCTATATTTAGGATACATAAAAGATCAGTCAGCCATTGTATTTAAAAAAATAAATAACGTAATTTCCATCATAGAATACAGAATACTAATAAATATTAAATACAATGAATATTTATAAATTTTTTGTGATGGCAATGATCATTAGATCATATATACAAATAGTTTATACCAATTTCTATTTAATATATTTTAAAATGTAAGCTGAAGTGTCATATGATCCTTCAGAAGTGATTTGATGAATAATACAAAACACTTGTTATTGTTATCAATGATGAAAATGGTTATGAGGTTATCTGATCTGCATAAAAAAGTATTCATTTATTTTATTTTTCATTCTTATTTGACTGTTGGGCATGCTAGTAGACAAATTAATCAAACTATTCAGGGAGTGAAAAGTTTAAGTATGTTTAAAAAAAGTCTTAAAGGTTTACAGGTCCAAAAGTGTTTAAAGTTAAAGAAACACCCACAAATAAAATTAATCATTATAATAACTAGGGATGCACCGAAATAAAATTCTAGGCCAAAACCGAAAATTTTGGATCGACTTGGCTGAAAACTTAAACCAAAAATGCTTTATAAAATTATTTTAATTGAGCTTTTTTTTTCGCGTATAGGCCTAATTGTATTAGTATTTTAATGAAATTCAATCATTATAATGAAGCAAATAAAATGACCACTGTTTTGAAAGTAATACTAAAATTGGACAGAAAATGTATTAATATTAAATATCAATATATTATTCTTTAAACAGTTCTATGCAACAGAGTCAGATTTAACAGATTTATTTTTTACCAATTATCCAAATAATGTATAGTCCTACAAACCTATTCTCATCAGAGCATGTGAGCAGAGCGTATTGGAGCGGATCAGTGAACGAAAGAGTAGTGTCATTTAACCAGCGTTGCCCAGCATAGCTATACACACACACCACCGCATACGGCTACAGCAAACAGAAACAAGAATACTACTACATAGAAATTTCCCCTCGGCACGTTATTTGAGTGGACTTTGCTTTGCTAGCATGAGCGGTACATGAGTGGAGCGTTGGCATGGGCCATGAGCAACTGAGCGCTACACGTGCATAGAGCAGAATATTGAGAGGAGAGTCAAACCGCACAGTGATAACTGCTAGAGCGAGATTTCAGTGCATCCCTAATAATAACCTAGCATTAGACATGGCTATGTAAATAATCAGATTTTTTAATTATTAAAAATTCGTATGAATTTTACATATTTGGATCAGTTCAGTGTAATAACTTTTCTCCAACTCCTTGCAGAAAAGATGTTATTTCAGTGCTCTTTTAGACTTCAGCTAGAAATATAAAGATAGACAATGAACAAATCTTTGCCTGCTTGATGATCTTAATAGGAATAGGAAAATTGCAACTCAGAGACTCATTACACACCAGTCTGGCCCAGTAAGACAGACAGAGGGGCTGATTACACTGATTTAACAGCCCAGTGTCCAGTGAAGAGGATTGATCAGCTCTATACGCCCACAAGCAAGCTCTGACCATTAAGCTAAGTAATTAATTGAAGTTAATGTTGCTTCAGATATTCCTCTTTGTAAAATGGCTCTGTGAACTCCCATTATCGAAGCTCGTCTGGGTGCTTTATCAGCAAAAATTAATGAGTTCTCCTCTTTTTTTTCCCTAAAGAGAGCCACAGGAAATGTGTTTTTTATCAAAGAAAATCTAACAGCTGTAAAACACTAGAGAATTTTTTTTTTTTGTATAAATGGAGCTGGGAGAGTATAGACATGATCAGAGTAGAAGAAAATTGAGACAGCAGTGATTGAGCAGCGAGAACATCATGCTAAACACTACTGACATGCATTCTCTCGTTACAGCCATGCGTTTGTCAGACGCTTTTATCCAAAGCGTCTTAAAGTGCATTCAAAGTATACGTTTTATTAGTAGATGCTGTTCCTGGGAGTCAAACCTTAACCTTAATCAAACCTTAGTGTTGCCAGCACCTTGCTCTACCTGTTGAGCTAGAAAACACAAAGCTATACAATTCTGCTTTTAGCTAAGATCCTCCCTAGAGGTTGAATAAAATTCAGATCAATGAAATGTTCAGGTCTTTGCACGAAGCATCTCTAAGCATAATGAAAGTGAGGTGGCTGTAAGCTGCATACAAAACAAGGTCTTTGCATTGCATTAAGAGCACTGAAGGGAAAAAAGGTACACAAGAAAAATAATAAATTACATTTGGATTTCAGTCCATGTGAGGAGCTTAGTGGCTGGGCTTCTGGGTGCTCTGTATACTGCAGACAGGAGCGGATAATTCGGGAGAGCATTAATTATTCAGAGATAAACAGAGACTCCCTTGATCTGAAGCTCCACAGGTGGGCTGAAAAAAGATCTCACGCTGGTCCTTGAGCTCATGGGTAAAAATGGCCTCAGATCAATGAATTATGTCTCAGTCTGAGACACACACCAAATTCCCAAGTTACAAACATTTCAGATGAAGGAACTTCCTCAGTTTATGGGTTAGTCACCAGAGCCTAGGGTTCCAGAACCATTTCAAACCATTCAGAACGGTTCATGTCCGTTAACGGAAATAAATGAAGGGGAATACTTCTGCCAGTAAAGACAAATATACTAAAATACTCATCGGTAACAAGCAACAGAAGGAAGCAAGGAACAAATATATTTCAGAAAGAAAGAAAGAAAGAAAGAAAGAAAGAAAGAAAGAAAGAAAGAAAGAAAGAAAGAAAGAAAGAAAGAAAGAAAGAAAGAAAGAAAGAAAGAAAGAAAGAAAGAAAGAAAGAAAGAAAGAAAGAAAGAAAGAAAGAAAGAAAGAAAGAAAGAAAGAAAGAAAGAAAGAAAGAAAGAAAGAAAGAAAGAAAGAAAGAAAGAAAGAAAGAAAGAAAGAAAGAAAGAAAGAAAGAAAGAAAGAAAGATTACAGTTTACTAGTAGGCCTAGAGCAGGGGTGACCAATCCTGCTGCTGGAGGGCCACTGTCCTGCAGAGTTTAGCTCCAACCCCAAATAAACATCAGAATCAGCTAATCAAGGTCTTACTAGGCCATGGATGGGCAACTTCGGTCTGATTCTGAAGTTTAATTAGGGTTGAAGCTAAACTAGGACCGAAGTTGCCCATCCCTGTACTAGGCATACTGGAAACTTCCAGGCAGGTGTGTTGAAGCAAGCTGGAACTAAACTCTGCAGGACAGTGTCCCGCAGGACCGAGTTTGGACACAGTCACGATTTACAGTTTTTAATATGCTGTAACCAAACACAACCTGAAAGGTCTTTGCGTCAGACGTTCATGGGGGATAAAAAGGATTATCTGACCCACCCAGCAGGGCATAGGCTATGGATCAATTGCTAGATCTAATTGACTGGGAAGAGACTGCCTGCCTGCAACCAAAAAGTAAATCTTATAAATAAAACTGTACCCAGTTTTATTTTCCTGCTTAAATCCTGGCGGGGAGAGGCAAGATATTATACTGAATAGATTAAGCAAACAACCCCTTTTTTACGCTGGTGCTAAGAGCACTTCAAGATGTTTGCATTACAGATTTTTTGTGTGTTGTAATGCATCACAGGGCTCTTAAAACAGCTTGAGGCATTTTCGATTCAAATTGGGAAAATATGTTCATAATAACATGATAGCAGAGGCAAAAGAAGAGCCCCAAAACTCAAAGTCTAGAAAAAAGGGTTGTAATATATAAACGAAAAACAATCAAACAGGATTTACCTTGGATTTTAAATGTGGAATTGAAGAGAGCTGGATGGAGTTTAAAGAACATTGGTGAGAAAATAAACATGGGGATTTGTTCTGTTCTCTCTTGAAAATCAAAGAAATAACTGATGTTCTCACACACACTTCATGTCCGTATTTTCAACGGGAAAAAAAAGTCAAGTTGGGTGATATGACCAAAACAGCATATATAAATCACAATATAGCTATTTTGCAGGAATTGTATTATATATTACATAATCAAGTGGTAATTCCTATTTCTGCAGTTGTATCTCTATTTGATTATTTTGGAACTTGGATGCATACCAAAAGGTACGATTATTTATAATAATAATTTTTTTTATAAAATAATAAGTCTGGCATCAGTACAACAGCTTCATATTATATAACACAAGTTAAAAACAGAAGACAGAAAACAAATACATTTGAAAAATGTTTGAATGAGCTGTCATAAAAAAAAAAACTAAAAAAAATGATGTCCTGACAAGCTGTAAAAATGGCTGAGGCTGTTTACCTGATGCCAAGCAGCAGTTCAGGTCCAGCCATCTGTCCTCTCCAAGTGGAGACCAGGCTGGACGTCAAGACATCATGCAAAGAGCCAGAAGGTTCTCAAAGACAAAATAAAGCAGTGGTGCAGAACTATAGGCTTATTTCTGCTTTATTGTGTTCTGTATTCTTACTCCGGATCCTGAGTAATGAGCAGTCAAGCTGTCTGCTGTGAGATAGGTGGACGGATAATTATGTGACAGTGCATCTATCCCTCTGTTGTACAGGGAGGGGAATTGACATGAAATACTTCTGGGAAGCTGACAAATCCTGCAGTGTGACATGATATACAACAGCATTTTGTAATTAAATCTATTATTTGAAACCTTACATTAATTTTTTTTTTTTTACAAAATCCTTTTCACAGTATAGTACCATTTAAATTAACAGGTAAAGGTAAAAGGTTTTTAAAAAGGCGAAGGAAAAAAAATTTAAGACGAGCCTCAGAATTCAAGGTCCAAGCATTTTCCTATATCTGGTGTAGGCCTATATTACTTTTTTTACCCATATCTACACTACTGTTCAACACTTTCGCTCTAGAATGCTTGTTTTTCAGCGGGAATGCAATTCATTTGCTCAAAACAACACCGATTTGACCAATTGCATTAAGGCTACATTTCAACTAGCACAGTTATTGTGATGTAGGCTGCACACAAATGAATGTTAATGTTAATTAAAGACCAAGGCTAGCAAATGTCTCCTATAAGCTGCATGTTGAAATTAGACAAGTACTTAACCATGAACACATAAGCCACAGCACACAAATGGCTTTTAATTGGTTTATTTCATTACCAAACATGTAACTATAATTGTTAAGTTCTTTCCATCGATCAATTTATTCATTTCACTTAGAAATTAACTTATACCCCACTTGTGGTCAGTCTGCACAAAAAACAGACCAAGCATTCGATCTACATCAGAGCGCCCACGAATCTTTCTAAAGTGTTGTTGGCAGGGCAGCCAGAGCGAATTTTGGCGTTCTCGCCAGCGGCGGTGTGAATGCACAGTTACACGCCGACATTGACAAGTGCTTGTGTGAGGGGGTTATGAGATAGCCGCAACTTTAGTTTAAAAGAAGACAAAGATATTTTATCAGTCATAACTTCTGGAGAAAAACAGCACAGACACTGAACAAAGATGAAACTTTGTAGAGCGCATGTGTCGACTGCCTGCATTCGTGCACGCTATCAAATGGAGCATACTTTGGCTGCATTTACATGGTTCAAGTGACCCAATTGCGATTTTTTCCTCCCATGTGGCAAATATCGAATATTCAATTCAATTCAATTCAATTCAAATTTATTTGTATAGCGCTTTTTCACATTACATATTGTTTCAAAGCAGCTTTACAGAAAGTGCATTTCAGAAATATGACCCACGAACATGTAAGCAGGAAAAAAGCACATGGATTCTGGTATTCTCAGATCGGTTTCAGGCTTAATTCATGTGTGGAAATAAATCTGCCATGTAAGAGGACAGATTGGATATTCCCCTGTCAATGCGAGTCATATGTCATTGAAAAAGCGGTGGTGGTGAATGGACACCAACTGCGATCACATGACTCTTTTCAATAGCTCAATCAAGGATGAAGGCTGAACCCAATGTTTTGCTGACCTTTAAAGATGGTGCAGAAAGCAAAAATAAAATCTTGTATTATCATTATGTCTGCGTCCATTGCAAATTACTGTTTTGCAAATTAAGTTTTTCCAGTTCAGTATGTCTACCTTGGGTTGTTTCGCCAAGTGTATAGTGTAAATGCAGATATTGGATATGAGTCACTTTTAAAAGATGATGTAAGCTGGTCATAAAAAAAATCATATAGTCAACAAATCAAATACTCATCAAAAAAAATTACATGTTACACCACTGTATAAAAACCTTGATATTGTCTTGATGTTTTTTTATTATTATTTAGAAGGGAGGATTAATTGCCTTACAAAAATGTTCATGTTTACTGAGTTCTTAAAAACACTGATGGATAGTTCAAAATATGTACCATTATTTTGACTGAAAAAACAACAAACAAAAAAGGACATATATAAACCTAGCACCTAAACTTTTACAACTATTATTTGTTCTGTACATGTTAGATAGATCTATACAGATTCACTCTTTCTCCCTGGATATGAGTGAGTGAGTGAGTGTGTGTGTGTGTGTGTGTGTGTGTGTGTGTGTGTGTGTGTGTGTGTGTGTGTGTGTGTGTGTGTGTGTGTGTGTGTGTGTGTGTGTGTGTGTGTGTGTGTGTGTGTGTGTGTGTGTGTGTGTGTGTGTGTGTGTGTGTGTGTGTGTGTGTCAAAATCTGCCAATTTGAGAAGACGACACTTTTTAATGCATAGCATAAACTGGTGTGTGATTAATTACTTCAATCATCAGTCACACAAATGTAACACACATGCATCTTCCGCATGTGTGTAAAGAATAGAGAGAAAGGGGTGGAGGGGAAGAAGTTATGAGCCTCGCCTTACAGTGTGTAATATTTACATATGGCATATAAGAATATTTATAACCTCTACGAAAAGCTGTGCACATGCAAGTGACGGGATTTCGGTGTATGAGCACCGCTTGCACACTGTCTTCGCCACTAGAACCAACGATTTTGATGCTTTCGGTGTGTCTCTCATTGGAAATGAACTAGAGACTTGCGCACGGATCCCATGTGAAAACTGCCTTTGTGTCGAAGTGGTACTACCGGCCCAAATTATGAGCAGCCCACTGGGAATTCTCCCGCTTCTCCTGATGGCCACTCTGGGCCTGGATGCATCAATACCCCAACTGATCTGAGACTATCGGCACTTCATTAAACTTCCTATAATGTGATTTAACCTCACTTTCTTGGTGTTGAAGGTCAGAGGCATTAGTTTCATCCCTTGAGGATTTAAGCAGACTACATTTGCACAACTGATTCTGTGTAATCCTATAGACTGTATGACAGCTGGAAAACGAGTGATTTTTTTTTTTAAAGATATCTAAAGCATTATGATATAATAAAAAGAGACAACAGTTGTATCTGTCATTGCTTACGCATGCTGATTTATTTAAATGTATGCACACCCACATATTCACCTAGAGTAAAACACATGAACAAAATCTCTGCAGTCATCCAAATTAGACTGAAAAATATGCACTATTGGTTGGTTTAAACTCATCTGGGAAAGAAATTGGCAAGAATATCAAATTAATTATTTTTCTATTGGATTAAGAAAGTAAACAAGTAAAAAATACTTTGTTCAGCTAGCAAATATCCTACTCCTTCGTTAGTCCAAAAATACAAAAAGAATGACACACAAGGGAGTAGGTCTGGGTTTTCCGGTTATGTTTACTCTGGGTTTTAAGAGATTGTCTAGGGTATGGTTGCGTTGCTATGACACGAAAAACATTAACTTTAAAAGCAGACCATGAATGTAACTTTCAAAAGATTTCAAAGGGAAAATATTTATCATCTTTTTCTATTTGGTATGATGAAAGTCTAAATGGATATTCAAAGCACTGGTTGAGTTGGAAAGTGACTTCATTGGGGTTAAAAAAAACTGACACCAATAGTTCTGCAGAAGAAGAATAAACTAAACAAAATTTAGCTCAATATTTCACCACTTAAGGAAACGCCACAGTTGAAGTTTGCATCAACAAACTTTTTTTCTTTCCATACTTCTATCCCCCCGAGTTCCAGAGAAAACATCATCCAAGACCATCAGTGACTTTGTATTCCCCTTGACATTTTCCAGTGTAGACTCTATAGTTCTCTGAGTAATATGACCAACATAAATCCATTTATAGATAGAAAGGAACAGACACAGAAAAAAGAACCCAAAAAAGTGGCCAATACAAGAGCTCAGAGGTTTTAGTCCCTGAGAAAGACGTTCTGAAATCATGTGAGAAATAATGGTTAAAAGGGCTCTTTTTGAAGCCATGCAGCAGTCCACTACCTTAACAATTCAGGTCTATATCTCATAAGAACATTTACTCTGCTTTCTTGTACTGTTTTTGTACTGGAGGGCATTCGCACATCAAACATCTTTCCATTACAGACATAAATGTCAGAGTCATCATTCAGACGCCTCACCCTGGGATTCGCTCTTTTAAAGGACAAGGTTTTTTGTTTGTCTGTGAAATTGAACTTGTATTGACTCAAAATAACTTTGTGTTATCATGGGAAGTGGGGCCCTAATGAATAGTACTTCTTAAAAGTATATCAAGCAAAACTAAATGAACAGCGTTCTGATTAACATGGCAAGAGGATGATATGCCAGCGGCTTTTTGATTGTTCCATTCTGAAGTGTTATGAACTAATCTCTGCAAAACAAACAAGCCAAACAAATTGGATTCATCAAGCCTGTAGCAATAGAGAAATTTACTCACATCCGACAATAGAGCACCAGAGGTGAGGTGAACTCTGACATTTGAGAATGGCCAAACAAAACTGATTTAGTTAACAAACTACTGCAATCTCATGCGTCATCATTTTAGATTAAACCTACACACGAAATGTATACTTTACATAACAAGCCTTAACAATGTCTACAATTTTTCAATCAAGTCTTACATTTCCCTTTTCTGTGTCTCATATTAGACGTGGAGTCATATTAATCATATAGCTCACATCTAAACTCCCTTTAATCACTATCTGGAAGTCGCTCAAATAAAAATGGTGCAGAACACGGGCAATTTTCCTAAACATTACATTACATATATTTAATACCACTTACAACAGTAGTGTTCTGCCAGGAATATTTTCAGTTCTGCACTGGCACTTTTTGTCCAATTATTGCACTTTTTGTTTTACACTAGCCATCAGAAACCACAGACTTTGTGTGGCAAATACATTATAAAATTAGACATCCACATTCAAAATTAAGCTAATAACTTCCCTATCTGAACCATCGGTGTTCTAGCAAGAATTAAATGCCACATTATTCATATAATACTATTAACCTTTAAATAAATGAAAAAAGATAATTGCAAAAACACAAAATGAATCAGTGTGCAGTGCACGCAGCATTCAGTAGCAATTGATCATTTTACAAAAAGCTAAAGTGCAAGTGTGTCTAATGCAACTTAAAGGAACATTTTGTCTTTGTAAGGACATCATACGATGGCAGAGGCATTACCACATGATCAAAGTCAACCACAAGCAACTCCAAAAACTGATATAGCCTAAAAACACAAGGGATGTAAAAATAGTTAGTAGCCACGGTCTGTGCTGTTTTTCAAAATTCCTTGCAATAAACAACAAAAACACTTGGCTTAATCGTGCTGACTCTATTTTTAAATTACACTCAACAGACTGTTTATTGGAAGAAAACCAATATTTCGTGCAGCTGAACTGACCTAGACAAGTTAATATGCGCGATCATTAAGCTGTAACAAAACAGACTTGATGACCCGGAGGTTTATTCTGAAGCTGTTTGAAGAAAATGCAGCTATGCTTACAGATGGTTGGATGGCATTAGACCTCTCACATAACGCCTTTTGGCAACTGTGATGCGAAACGGCTAATTCGCAATGTAATTGGTGCAGGCAACATTCAAATTATCAGAACAAAAGTAAGAGGAGAGAAACTCGCCTCGGGCAAATAAACAACAACATAAATAACTCGGTTCACGTTGCTCAGCTTCTAAGCGAATAGCCTACTTCAGTTAGTAATTAGGGGTTAGGTTGCAGAAAAATGAAAAAGCTGTATGTTGTGTAGTCTGGTATGATATAGCTAGCCAACCCTGATTATTACCAATGAAATGAATGCTGTTCTTCAATATTTCTAGACAGATGATGGGAGGCTCGACAGTCAGGGTCAGGTAGCTAGGCAGGAAAAGTGGATCTATAACAATTATCTGTAATACTCTAGAGACTGAAGCTCTGCCTCCTGCTCTATTTATACTCACAAAACCAAACACATCAACTCTGTCACTCACACCAGGAGCTGCCATTTATACCTTATCACCTTATTTCTGATTTGCTAAGAGAAGTGGATAGAAAAACAGATGTTCATGGCAAATCTCATCATTTACATATAATTTCTAATGGCTGCTGCAGTTGCTCTGCATATCAAGTAGTTCTATAAGATCATACGCTTCTCTCCTATTGATTCCACTTGAATAAATGTGCTTAATCATTTTTGAGACCTGAGAAATGACCTTCTAATTCATTTGATTTTGCATCTGATGTACATTTCATTACAGAATACATTTCAGTTTACATGATGTGAGAAATTATCAACATCTCTATGCTGCCAGCTGTTGTATCAATGAAGTCTTATGTCTTTTAATAAAGCTTATATTGAGTTCAGAATGAGAATTGTTTTAAAAGGCATCACCGTTGCTGTGTTTCTTTGAGAGATGAAGAGTGAAATTTTACTACCATGATACTTCTTGGCAGTTAAACGTATTGTCAGTTTGGAGAATTACCCCGCTGACGAAAGGCTTTCTACATCCCTTGTGCAACTTACCAAACAGGAAATGATGCAATTAAGTGTAAACACAATTGAAATGTCTCTAAAAGGACCATGTAATAAATCAGTAAAGCCTGATAATACACAAATCTCTACCCCCAAACAATACAAAGAACAGGGCCAAGCGATGTGACCAGTATGTTATAAAATTTAGTTTCATTTAGATTTTACCAAGCCATGGTGCATATATTTTCACAGCTATCAGCAGACAAGACTGCTTCGATATTTACATGAAAAAAACATGGTGTAATGCAATAATATACCACTTTAAAATACAGAGAATATTTCACAAAATTATATATTATTTCTTTGACTGAAATTAGGGTGAACAATAATTTCAACCGAACAGCAATAGCAGCAAATTAAATGTAATGTTTAAATCAAGAAATAAAATAAAAGTTTTTACTGAAACACAAGGACGACGAATCATTTTCATTTTATATGCAATAATAAAACGATCCCTGATTTATTTATTTATTTTAAGTAGTTGGTCGATATGGGGTTTTCAATGGCTGATGTTGAGTTTTACACAATATTTACTCAATGCAATAAAATCATGAAAAATGACAAAGTAAAATTAAGAACAAACTGGGGAGATTCTGATAGTCGGCTAATCTTAAAATTGCCAAAAATGGGTTCATTAATTGGCCTGGTTAATACATCTGCGCTGTCACTAATAAACAATCAAATTTAAAAACGAATATACATAGATAAACAAATCGTTGAATCAGAGTTTTGAATCAATTCATGACACAGAAATGAACAACAAATGACATGTCCATATTCACGCCCTGAAGCTCGAAAGTCGTGACACTAGAACGGTGCAAACTATTACTAAACTAAAGTTTCAACTTAAAAGTGGTGAATTACTTCGGCAAAGCTGGCAAAATAGGCTTTAAAGCAACACTAAGTAAGTGTAACACTAATTTTTTACCTTAAAATAATGTTTCCAAAATCGTTTCAGTGGTTCATTAAGTCGTAACAGGGTGAAAGACACTTCTGGATTCGCTTTGCGGTCCTATATCTGCTATAACCACGCTATGTAAGATTGCCAGATCGGGTCGCGTTTCTGTAGTTCTAATGAGACATAAGAAAACTAAAAATTTGACTTGCTTTACGTCAAGTGTTACAATAGTCATTATTTTGTTTTTCTTTGTTTCTGATGTCGCAATACATCATACTTTCATGAAATCATGCAACATTATCTACCTTGTCTGTGGACATCGTTCATTCCAAAGCCGGTGCTGGATAAACAGCGAGCGTGCGTGCGACAGTACTCTGCGGTAGGCTAAATTATTTACGACAGCGGTAATGGACAATTCCGCTTCCAACCTGTAGGGCGACTGCAGAGGAAAAGTTACTTGGTGTTGCTTTAAATAAAACTTGGCTGCCTGTCCAGTAGAAAAATATATAATTTTATTCCGTTTTATTCTCTTCACAGAAGCACTGCAGGTGTGTGATGTGACGATGTGTGAATCCATGTTCATGTTGTTTATGCTGCTATTTGCGCTTTTAAAACTAAACAGCTCGAAATCTTTTGACTTTATTATTGTCTGTGGTTCTGTATGTATTTGTTTGTCCAATATGTATAATTGCACTTTTGTTTATTGTATTATTGTTCTCTTGTGATGGCTGTGATGTATTTTAGGACCCCCTTGAAAACGAGATGATGCATCTCAAGGGGTTTATCCTAATAAAAATAAAATTTACTTTAATCTCGAAATGTTTCGACTTTAATCTCGAAATGATAGATTTTTAATTTATTTTTTTACAGATTTTTTTTTTTTTAACGTTGCGGTTCAGGGCTTCCGTAAGGATAGTATGATGCCCATAGGGATTTCCTGGAATGACGTGTGTTGTGTTGTCGTCTACTTCTGCGGCGGGGCATATTTGGCGTGTCTGCGTGAGACGCCCTCTGGCTTTCAGATGAAGCTACCGATCAGCTGCACTGACAAGCTGCACATAAAATAATCGCAACCTTTGCCAAATCGCGTGTGGCTTCATTTCGATTAATCGTGCAGCCCTAATATTAAGCCTGGTTTCCATTACAGATTTGCCCAAAACTTTTGTGATATTTTCTAAATGTCAATAAAAAAAATTTGCGAAATGACGGCATTTCCATTAACCGATGTTATGCGACTACAACGTAATTTTATCCTCTCGCGATAAATCATTCCAAAAATCATGGCAATGGATGTTGGTAGGTTTATGTATATCGCAGCCACCAGCTATTATTTTTAATCAAAGGAGATGTAGGCTTGTCATTCAAGCATTAAGGGCAAGGAAAGCCCCTTATACTTGGGAGCGGCCACGTATGAGGTGTTTCTGGGTGTTTCTCCCTTCTATCTGCTTCATGGTCTTGATATTGTGGCATTTCTTTGTTGTTTAGAATACAGTATTCCCATAATTATTTTCTATTTTATGAGTTTAAGAAAGAACTCTGTCTCGTCTTCTGTCCGAACATACCGCGCCATCTTTAAAGAATGATCGACTTTTACGAATGCCAAGTGACCTGTAAATGCAAAAAAAACTTTCCATTGCAGTTTAGCGATATATTCCTTTTTCGAATTGCCTGAAAAATCACCTCATGCGAGTTTTTGCTAAATTGACGTGTTTCCATTGGGTGTATTTTCAACTCGCAATTTCAATTTGTGCAATTTAAAAGGTAATGGAAATGCAGCTATAAAAGCACTGAAATTGTCAAAAGTCCACCAGATGTGAAGTGATTTGGTGACAAATAAATGGAAATTTCTTGGTCCACGTATCAAGGAGAATGAGTAAACATTGTTCAATTACATATACTACCAACATTGTAACAATACAAAGCAGGTTGAAAATCACCGAAGTTACACTTTAATGGCCAAGCACAGCGAATTAAAATCCTCACAATGTAGCTTAACTTGAAAATCATTACAAATATATCCATAATGTTCAATAGTCGCCCATCCCTAGAGAGAGCACGCAGGCAGAGAAGCGCTCAAGGACAACAACAGTCCCACTTTACACAAACACACTTAACGTGAAGATACAGATGCATAACAATGCTGCTCCATTTCAAAGGTGTGTAGTAGACATAGTATCAGAGTATCAGACACGAACAAACTGCAGACATTCCAAGATGAAAACACTGAAAGAAAGAAAAAGAAAGACAGAAAAGACTGTGAATGGAGAACATGAGGTTGCAGCACTCACCGGTGAGAACAGCTTTAGCGGACGGGTCAGCCAGGTCCAGGGCAGACTTGCCGTCGGTGTTGCGGATGTTGGGATCGGCGCCGTGCTGGAGCAGAACTGTGCAGGGGAAACACAAGCAGTATCGTAACTCAGGCAGACAGAGGCTGCTGCTGGGACCGCTCGCACCGCTGACTGGTAGCGCTTGCCTCGGCATGGTGCAGACATAAACACACATCGCGCACCAGCGCACCAGGAGCAGCAGCGAAAACAGCCCACACGGAAAAACACACACTGCAGTGAGACGGGGGGAAAAAGCCCATGTTACACTGAGAGAGTCCGACTCCAGGCATGTGACGGGAACTCGGGAATGAGAGTGGAATATCAAAGCATGTCTTTCGATCCTCTCCACGGCCCCCTGAGAGAAAGAAAGAGACGACGAGAGCAGTTCACCGGCGCTCTGCTATTGATACCCAAGTAACGCAGAGCACCTAGAGCGAGTAGCGTCTATCAACTGTCTCCAATCCTCTTCTCTCTCTCTGTACAACAACATACGCTTGTACACAGGCTCACGTACACGTCTCCTCCCTCTGCCCTCCCTGTCCAATTCACTACCCTCCTCAGTAACACTTCCACACATCTCGCGCTCCCTACAATTCATCACACAGATCTGTGGCATCAGAGAGAGGAATTACACAGAATACTTTGTAAAAATGGGCATTTCCATTGCTTCAAAACATAGGGAATGTCCAGGAGCTTGATACTAATGATTTCAAAATCAAGTAGTCCACTAATCAGTCTTCTTCAGGAAGACTTGCATAATCTGATTTGGGTTCACCTGGATTATTGATTTATTTGTGCAGGGACAATTCACTGTACGGTACTTTGACGCATTTCCGTTTTGGTGGCCATTTGGTGACTTCTATTGTTTGAAGAAAACACTACCTTGAATAATATTTCTACAACCCAAATTACAACCCCAAAACAGAACGTTTAACAAAAGTTAAAACTAAAAAATTTAAATAAATCAAAACAAAAGTACAGGCTAAACGTTAATTGGTAAGAGGAACCCACATTCACTCATCTGAGCTTAGTAATTATTTCAGCCTACATTTGATTACCCCATAACAATAATCACTTTACAGTTACTGCTATCATACAAATACACTTATTTGTAGGTTTAAAATTCTAAATATGGCACATTTAACATCCAACAATAAATATTTTACAAAATGTAGCTATATTTTAGTGCTCCTATTCTATTGTGCTCCGTCTGTTTGGCGGCGATGCTCGTTCACTGAAGTCTGTGAAGACTCGCTTGCATAAGGCTCCACTCCTGACAGGAAGATTTGCTAACATTTACAGATGGAGAATATACCTGTGAAACGTAAGATATGCACTGAGGCAAACACCACATCTCAAACGCATTAAACAGTGCAAGTATCTGTCTGCACATGTAGGCTATCTGTCAGAGCATCTGACAAGGCAAGCAGATTTAAACTATGCAGGTTTACTATATCTTACTACTAAGGTATTTTGAAGCCCTTAATATAAAGCATATCTCATGTTTAGGACAAAATGGGATTATACACTTTGCACGCAGCAGCTCATTCTGTGTCCTTCACTATTTTTCAGATGCGCTCAACTACTGTATATCAATATAAAAGGTATAGCCTCTTCCTACATTGTTTATAAAAAAATACATTGATATTGTACATACTCAATGTACTCCCCCAGCCCTAAAACATTGAAAAGTAAATAAATTAGTTGACCTCACTATCAATGTCTTGGTTGTTGTACAATTTGTCAGGCTATCTTCTCTGAAAGAAAAAAAAGATTCTAAATAACTGCAAGCTAATTACAGCACAGCCACTAAAAACATAAAACAAACAACAACAACAACAACAACAACAACAAAAAAATCACACTAATAAATTTGATGGCCAACAGAGTAGACCATTCCTCAGAGCAGATTCAACACTGAAGCACTTCTGCTAAAAATTGTGATGTATCATTTTATTTCATTCATTTATTTTTTTTAAACTCAATCTCACTAATTGTCTTATCGGTTGTTTGATGACTAGTTAAGTTAGGTACCATTACTCACATTCTCCACCAGAGAGAAGACACAACATTTATTTCTATTATAATCTTACAAAAGATTAATATTTCAAATAAATGCTGTTATTTTGAACATCCTATTCATAAAAGAACACTGAAAAAATGTATCACAATGTCCGACCAAAATATTAAGCAGCACAACTGTTTTAAAAATTTATAATAATATGAAATGTTTCTTGAGCGTCAGATCAGCATTTTTAAATGATTTCACAAGGATCATGTGACACTAAAGTAATGATGCTGAAAATTCAGTTATTTTAAATTGTAATAATATTTCACAATATTACTGTTTTTACTGCATTTTTGGTCAAAATAATCTGACCAACCGCAAACTTTTGAACAATAGTGTTGTTGATGACGGTCCATCATGTTGGGACCGACTAAAGCATATGTTTTACAAGAAAGCTGTTCTCAAAACACTACAGTGTCCAATCTTTAAAGCCTGTGAAGGAAACAAGTGAAGGAATTCTGGCAAAGAAGCTTGAACTAAAAAAAGAAGAGCAATCTTGTGTTGCGCGAGTATGATTGTATTGCTATGCCGGTGACTCATAGGTCATCCATTTCTCATCAGAAAAACACAGTTTTGACAAGCATTAAACCAGTGTGTGAAATACACCACTGCATAAAGGGAGGACTCTGGGTTTGATGCAGAAAAATAAGGGATGAGGAAAAAGGTTTAGCTAAGTGGGAAAATACAGCTACCATCAGCCCTCTCGGTCAAATTAATATGCACTAAAGGCCCCACAGAGACCACATTTGCATACACTGGTGTCATGAAAGCACTTGAGCGGTGGGCTGCTGTGGGGCGGGTGGGCACAAAGGGTTGGAAGTGTCGACGTGACGCGATGGGGTGATTAAAATTCGCTGGCGTGCTTATGACAGCTTGCCTATCCATCAGGCAACAGGCATCGAGGGCACATTTCAGTAACCTCCGCTCTGCAGGCGGTCCCCCTCCCTATGAGACACATCTACGTTGTTAGCATGCTTATACTTTCTGGAGGGTCAATAACACAATGCTTTTTTGTCCAGATAGACTTGTTTGTTCAAAACTACACTATAAAAATGTTTTAATTTTAGCATTAAAATTCAGTTGTATATTTTTCGGGTGACGGCATATATGTCAGCATGATACAAATCTTGGTACAAAAAATTATAATAAAGAAAAGAGCTTTGCTGCAAAGGAAACATGATTAAGTAGCTTAGCAAAATTTTAATCAAACTAAATTGTTGTATGGTCCAAAATATAAAAGAAAAAAAAGGAGAGAGATAGAGGACCCCTGCATGACTTGGTATCAAGATAAATAAGACTTTAATAAGATTAATAAGACTTTGTCTCTTAAAATATAAGATAGTTTGACTTCATGACTTAATGTCATTTGGTGCGACTCCCAAAAACATATTTTTGAATTAATAATTAATAGGACTGGTCAAAATGCCCACGTTTGCGAGTATCCAAGTAAACATAACAGTCAGTTATGGCTTAAGTAAACAGTAGAGGAAGAACGCATGTGTATCATTATATTGGATCCGTGCATTAGTCTTAAAGTGACAGCAGCCTAATATTTCTTCTGCTGTCTTTGTTCTTAACTCCTTAACTTGCATCGGCCCTTGGATGAGCCGTAGGGGCGGTAGGTTTTTGCAATCAATACACCGGAGAGGAAAGGGTTAAATTAAATGCTGAAGGACCGGCCATGTAAACATGAACAAAATGAACGGCAATACTTATCTTTCATCTCCTTTGGTTGAGATCAGTTCGGACGAATCCAAGAAACACCAGCATATATTTCAATGTAAGGGTCTACTCTTCAAAAAGCATCCCACTTTTTAATCCAAAACAATGGAAAAAAGGGGGAAAATTTAAATAGGCCTATCCTTCTTTGTTACATGAGTGTTTCGAGTTAGAGTAATCCAACATGTTCATTTTCAAATTAAATATCGGTTGTAATCCGTATTCCAACGTTCAAAATCCATGTCTCCCCTGTAGTTTAGACTCTTCCAGATACTATGAGCCATTCCCCTTCTTTCTTCTTCAAACACAGGCTTTGTTGTGATCAACCAAAATATCAAGGGAGCACATTACAGCCTGAGCGCCCTGTCAATCTCGCACCTCGGTTTCTGGCTGGATAAAAACATGGATAAAGCCAGCCAATGTCTAGTCAGCAAAATTTTGATGGATGGGAGTATTAACCAACTAAAACACGATTGCAGTGATAGACAGTTTGCTTAGTTTATGCAAGCAGATTAGTCAAATACAAGTACGCAAACTCGCAAAGGTTTCGCAATTACGCTATGTAGTGTTTAGTCCTTATGTCATTTGGTTACCAGGTGTCCATTTGGAGTCTCCAAGTGGCCTTTTAAAAAGGACGCCTAGACTTTTCTTGAATAAAAGCTTACAGAAACTACATTTTTGGGAGTGTTTTCAGGCCTTTAACATAAAAGTCTGATACATTTTTCCCTAAGTGAAATTCTTTCAATGAAATCGTGAGTCACTTTCATGTAAATTTTACCTTGTTTTACTCTGTTCCTATGCTACTTAGATCTTTTTTTAAACTAGACACTTGAAACTTTGTTACCCAAGAGTCATTATAACTCAGGTTTAAGAGCTACAGACATTTGTATTTGGGTATGTCATTTTCAGAAAATTCTCAAAAATAGGGGTGCTTTCATGTTAATCAAACAACAAAGACAAAGAAATCACTCCCTGCTCTTCAATGAATAACGTTTTTGTAACTTTAGGATTAACCTTCAGGCTATTTAATTTGGACAGTGAAGATTATTTGCAGTGTTATTTTACTTTTGATTACTTTATTCAATTGCTGTACCTAAGAACTACTGTTAGAACTCCCTGAAAAACCTTAACAGCACTGATTATTTCATTTGTGTCTTTGTTCTATTGTATTTATTTATTGGTGTTAATGCTTGTAGTTTAATTATTTGTTCTTTTTTACTGTTTACTTGTTTTTATTAGGCTAATCTTTGACATTTATATTAGCAAGTAGTTTTAGCGTTGGTATCGAAATTGGAATTGAATATTGTTCAATTTCACTGGTATCTAAAAATGTGGGTGTCATAAACTTATTTATAACAATACAAGGATACATGGGTCAAAAACAACTAAAACAATAATTATTTAATTCATTCATTACTTCTTTCGTGGTGGGGCCAGTGAAAATTGAATCATTGAATTCACTGAATCGAATTGAAAATCAAGAACATGAAAAATACAAAAATGATTAAGATGTGTACACTTACATTTATTCAACATGTATGACTTTTTTTTTTACTTTTTATATGATCGCTACAACCACCACATGACATTTCAAAAGTCAGCAGACTGAAACTTTTCTTCAAAAGTGTTTCAAAATCATATAAAAATCATGTAAATCATACAAAAAATACATTTTAAAAATGTGGTCCGTGTGCTTTAAATTACACACTTTTTTCTTTTCTTTATCACGGACAATCTTACGTCACTGACCCTGAAATAAACAAGCAAAAAAACGCATGCTGCTCAGAATACAAAGGAAAGGGCCACAGAACCAACAGCATTAAAACAGGCGCTGAGACCTACTGTTGGTCATAAGGACCTTCTGAATAAACAGCGGCTGCCGCGTGCGCAGTAATTGGTGGTTGGAGTGTGATCATCAGAGTAGAGTAATTATGGCCGAACACTGAGAGGGCTGATTAACTGAGAGCTTCAGAGAGAACATGGGTGCTTGGGTTAATGCATAAGCATGTACAAATCCCCACTGTTCTAACAGGATTCAGAGAGGCTCGGATACACACACATATCAGACACAGCCATCTCTGCAAGCTGCGTTCATTAAATTTCTCGACATACTTAGACAACGGTGAAAATGCCCATTAGTGCCAAGTGAAATCATTAGCAATTTGATAAACCCAGATGGGAATGAAAGAAACGACTTGAGGTGCACGCAAACACGCACACGGGCATGCACACATATTATCTGAGATTGAAGGTGTGCGCTAGGGACGTTCGTTCATGATCAATCGATTTATTGATCTTTAATTTCATCCCTAGCGTGCACAATAATGGTTAACTCTGCATTGGAAAATAGGAGTGGAGACAGCCGCGGCTCAAGGCTATGAAAGTGTGGAGTTTAAACTTTTTCACTATTAAGTAGAAAAGTCAGGAGTGAGGCGGAGAAGTAAAGAAAAAAATGAAACATGCTGTCACCATTACCGTCATCCATCTTTGAGGTAAGGAATGACGACACGACCTCTAATTTCAAACTGCCTCCCTGCAGCTTTGGGCTGATGGGCACAAAAATTAATGAGTGGAGACCAGCAGCAATCCTAATTAGCAGAGGGGATGCTAATTATTTATTCATTATGAGCAAAGGGCAGAGGTGACAACACTTGTTGGGTTCAGAAAGGATGAAGATCTGATAGAAAAAAATCTTGTATTCATGAAATAATCTAAAGGGACCAAACTAGCCTAATGCCGTTTATTATTTCTGTCAATCTATTAATCGTGAGGCAAGCTAGAAAACGAAAAAAATTGTTGCGGATCAATTTGACCCATTTTGATTTTTGGAGATATTTGAGAGGGTTTTTTTTTCATTTTGTGATATTTTCTCATTTAGGGTCATAGACATGCATGCAAAGTTTCAACACGCTGATGTGATTATCTGAAGATAATTTCTGTTACGTTTGTGACGTTCGTGTATTTTGGTTTTTAACTACCCTGGTGTGGTGAAGGTAAAAAGGAGCTTTTTCCCACTTATTTCAATAATGGAAAATATTTTGTCCGCCATAAATGGTAAAAATGTGCTATCATTTCTTTTTTCAAGCTATCTAAAATACTATCTATCCGATGTTATTTTTCTTGAAATTTTGAGACTTTTTCTCATTTAGGGTCATGAACATGCATACAAAGTTTCAAGTTTCAAATATGTGTTGTGAAATTTGCATACAGAAATTGTATATGATCTTGCGGTTTGTGGGCCAATTTGACCCATATAGGCAGCTGTTCAAAAGCAACTGTCTCTGTTGTGTATGTCAGAGCTCTTCACAGATCATTGTAGAATAAAAAGAAAAATGTAAAAGTAAAGTTAAAAAAAAAAATGAAGTTAAAGTTTATGAAAATTTAAAATGTAAAAATATAATTTACAAAACATGTTCAACTCTAAGACTTCAAGAAAATCAAAGCTAAATATCTGGACAAGTTCTGTGCCTAATTTAAGGTTGATATTATATATATATAAAAAAAAATTGTAAGATTTTTGGGTGCAGTAATAAGCTTTTCGCACTAGATGACATCCAGACTCCACCGGTGAGCATATAAGGACTCTCCGATTTCCATGGTTTGAGTGATCTGAACCATATGCCTATATTTCCGTAATTTTCTAAATATTTATGAAGTAGGCATCCTATTCAGAAGTAGTTTGGACAGTAATGCTAATATTTGATTTGAATTCAACCTCTAAAACCCACATAAAAAACATACGGAAAGAACCAGGGGTTGCGTTATAGTTTGGCACAGCATCACAAATAAAGAATCTATCCCTATTTCTCTATTAGCCTTTCATTTGTTTTGAAAAACAGTCACCAAATATGAAAACTAGAGTCTGAAAGCTTTCAAATGATATATAGTTTGCCCAGATTAATTGAAGTTTTAATATAGTAATATACGGTAGGTATAAAATTAATTAATGTGTAATCGCAAAGGTACCACAGGTGTGGAGGGGCAGTCTTAAAAATAGTGGTTAAAACATTTTTATAAATAATAAATTCAGAAATGTATTCTTTGTAATGTGTGAAAAGTATAAGTGTTTTCTGTGATTTTTGGAGAATTGTATTGAATCCAATGAGGGCTTTCAATTTGACCTGGACCATACAGACTGTAACCAGAAATCGAAAAGTGCAAGAGGATTAAAAATACTGTAATTTTACTTGGACTAGCAAATGCACACATAACAAGAAGTGTCATATAATTATCAAGCTTTATTTTTTAATTCATAATTTGCATTTCTCAAATATTTATATACAGTGTGTGTTTGTCATCAAATATGACAGTACAGACATTGTTACAAAGGTTTTCAATTGAAAGCTGTTCTTTTAAAATTTCTATTCATTAAATAATCCTGAAAAAATGACTCACAGTGTTGTATCACAAAATGTTTCCACAAGAATATTAAGCAGCAGGACAATTTTTAACTTGAGCACCAAATCAGCATATCAGAATGATTTCTGAAGGGTCATTAAACACTGAAGACTGGAGTAATGATGCTGAAAATTCAGCTTTGCCACCACAAGAATAAATTACGTTTTAAAATAAAATAGAAACCAGTTTGTAATAATATTACACAATACTACTATTTTTTACTGCAATTTTGATTAATTAAATATAGCCTTACCCACCCCAAAAGAGTGTAAGTGTGTGTGCAAATGTAATTAATCACATAAATTAATGTTATTTTTGACAGCCTTAATATATATGTGTGTGAGATCTCTTTAGTGAAAGTGACATGATGTGAAGGCCAAGTATGGCAACCCATACTCGGAATTTGTCCTCTGCATTAATTAACCCATCCAAGTTAGTGCACATACATTAGAAGCAGTGAGTAGTGAACACACACATACTGCAAACCGTGGTCACTGGTCACACACACCCGGAGCAGTGGGCAGCCATTGTCTGTGGCGCTCAGGAAGCGATTGGTGTTAGATGCCTGCCTTCCTCACTGGCACGGGGCACCTCAGTCATATTGAGAATCTAACCTGCAACCTTCGGGTTATCAGTCTGACTCTCTAACCATTAGGCCACGACTGCCCTAAATTTAGCTTCTAATGTTTACTAGTAAAAACTATAACAAAAATACACATCTTAAATCATGGCGCTCAAACACTAGATGCTGAAGAAGAAAATAGCGAGATGCATGGACAAAGATGCCCATCTAATCTATGTTTATGTTTATATTAGGGATGCTAATGATTAATCGACGGTCAATTAATTGTCGATGAGACATTTAATCGTTGGTTTATGCGCGTGCATGTGCTGCTCAACAGCGAAACATGTAAAGCGAGCACGCCGGAGTTATGTTTGGGACCATTTTACACCTTCATCATGACTATAAGTTTGGGTGTGCATTCGCAGCCTTTTGTTTTGTGCAAATACAAATTTTAATATTGTGTTTATTTTGTGTAGACCTATCTATATCTGATTTAGGCCTATCTCATATAGGATGCATTTGGTTAAGAATTAACACTGCAGTAAAGCGTACGGTGATCAGCTTCAGCGCACAGCTCAAACTGCAATGCACGACTAATAATGACTATGATTGGGACTGTCATATTACATAACATTATAAAGAGAACAATAATGTAATAAAACATTGTGAATTATTCGGGTTTAGTTGCCATGTTTCATTGCATTGCTCCAAGAAGAGCACGTCCACAACATGAGTCATTCTGAATGGCACGTAACTTAGTTCGTTCACTTTTGCATTCGAGTCATTTTCTGCAGATATCAGTAATATTATGTTTATTTTGTATATCTGATTAATATCATTTAGGATCCGTTTTTTTTTAGTTAAATAACGCGCTAGCAAAGTGCTCCAGTTTACTGATGTTCATTCAGCACGCAGCTCAAACAGCAATGCACGACTAATAATAACTATGATTGGGACTGTCATATTACATAACATGAGAGAACACTATTTTATTAAATCGTTGTGAACTCATTGGGTTTAGTTGCCGTTTTCAGCGCGTTGTTCTATGAAGCATTCTTAAGGCTAACGATTAATTGATCATTTATTTAAACGACGATCAATCATGGGAATTTGTGAAAATTGACATCCCTAGTTTATATAAAAACATTAAAAAAAACTAACCTGTGTGAACTAGTCTGTAGTATAGAATATAATCAAAGCCAAAACTAGCCATATAATGCGGTCTGGAATTAAACACATTTTCTAGTAAGGCATGTTCAAACATCCTAGTAATGCTAAATGTTTATTTTGGTAGTTGAGTTACTCTATCTAAAACCAAAGAAAAATTAGGCCGTCAACCAGAGACGACTGCAACAATCGAGACATTGAACAGAGGTTGCCTATGCTAACACTACACACTAAAACAATAGACAATAACAAAAACAAACCAGATGCTTTACCTGCAACAGCGTATCACTACAATTTGAACTTTTTTTTTTTACTTTTTATGGCCTATCTTGCAGAATGTTGTGATCAATATTGAATCTGAAATATCTCAAGGACAGAAGTTTTATTTCCAGCTGAGTCCTGATCCTAACCTGATCTACAAACATGACTCAGCCGTTCTAAAACTCTCCAAAATATTTTTTTTTCCAAATGAACAAGTACAAAGATAAAAGGCAGAGAACATCTACTTCAATCTTTTCAGATGTGAAATTACATATGTGTCCTCAGGCCTCTGAATTCTCCCCGAGATTGCGCAGATAATTCTTATCACAAAGTTTTTAAATTGGAACTTGTCCCATTTAATTGGATTATGCTAAAAATGTAGCAAGTGGGCACTCTGGATAAAATTGCTACGAGCAGTAGACTACTTTTGGAACAAAATCAGAGAAAACATAACTACAATACAAATTAAAATACCCTTTTCATTTTTGAAACAAACTTAAGACACAAATCCACAGCCTAATCACTTAAAACAAAGACTGGGAAGCACATTGAGCAGATTATTCCCTGATCTGCCCATTGTGATGCAGGAAAGAGAAAATGAAAAATGTTGAACGACATTCCATCGCCACAATATTGGCCCTCTTCACCCCTCAGATGCAATGTTAAATTTCTCATGAATACCAAGCAGTAACGATCTGATTAATGAGTGAGCGCTGTGTAATAGTGTCAGTCACCACGGCTAATCAAGAAGAATGCCACATGATTAACCCTTATTGAGAACTGTTCCTCAGGCAAAACACAGGAAAAATTAAAGTCATACATCTTCAGAATTCACTAAGGCGAGATTATTCCATTCGTCTCCTCAATCTACAGAGCTAACATGTCCCCCAACTGAAACCAAACCAGCACACTCTACTTGCAAAACACGTTTGAGGTTGCACAAACCAACTTTTTGGACAATATACACTTTTAAAAATAAAGGTTACAAAAGGGTGTTTTCACACCACTGGCATAGAAGAACCATTTTTGGTTCTCCAAAGAACCTTTCAGTGAACCTTTCTCAAAAGAACCTTTTTTTTTTTAGTGCGAAGAACATTTTAAAGGGGTGATGAACTGAGAAATCAAATTTTCCTTGAGCTTTTGACATCTAAGAGGTCATCAAATTATAATATCCTGTAAGTTTCAGAACTGAAAACGTCCTTGTTAGTCCAATAAAAGCTTTTATTGACACCAGGCTCAGCAAACGACTCGTTTTTCAAAGTGGGGAACTATGACGACAAAGAGGATAAAACACCACCCCCGCAGAAGAAGATCAATGCCTACTTCAACAAGGCCGGTTTAGCCCCGCCCACCGATTCGCGCATTGCACGAAACTCATTATAATATGCAAAACTGTTATCCACTCACAGCAGTGGGCGTTTACTTCCAAGTCTTCAATGCGAGACGCCCATAAAAACCGAGCGTTTTTGAGCTAGGCTCAAAACTAGGGTAGAAAATAGCCTATTACTTATTCATTTTGATGTTTTTGAATGTAAAAACCAAGCGAATGTCATAAGTTGACCTCAGACAACAATATAAAACAATTTAAAAAGCCAGTTCATGACCCCTTTAAAAATCGAAAAAAACCTTTGTCCACTATAGAGCAACTTTTGTAAAATGGAAAGGTTCCATGGAGGTTCTTCGTGGAACCATAGATGCCAAATACTTTTATACGCAACTTTTATTTTTAACAGTGTACCATCACCTTAGTCAAAAGCCCCTTTCACACAGCGCGTTGATCCCGGGAAATTGCCGGAACGCCTTCTGTGTGAACGCAAACACGACCCGGGATCGATGCCGGGTTGGGGACCTAGTAACATTGCCGGGATCAGTCCCGGAACGCGCGCTGTGTGAACAAAAGCCGTAACCAATGCCGTGTCGTAATGATGCCGTGTCGTAATGATGCCGCTGAAGTGAAGTGAAAGCAGGCTAGTGAAACGGTACGTAATGCGCTAGTTTATGATCGAATCAGAGAAAAAAATGCACAAGCGTGGTTTCTCCAGAGAGAAATCGCAGCTCATAAGCAAACTATACATGCTGCTGAGACATTACATGTCACATCGATGTCACGTGTCTTTACTGGATTTTTACGGGTTGTGTGTAAACGCACTCTCTGATTCCGGAAAATTACTGGCAGTGTAAATGAACAAAAATCAAACGAACCCGGGTCAAATCCCGGGTCGCTTTATCCGTGTATTTTCCGGAATCTCTGTGTGAAAGGGGCTATAGAGACACAAGAAGAGGTACTTACCAATGCATACGTCAATTTTGCCCTTAATGGCAGCTTCATGGAGCGGAGTGTAATTCCAGTTGTCTCTGGAGTTGGAATCGGCTCCCTGACAAAGCAGCAAGCTGACCACTTCAGCGTGACCGAAGGAACAGGCGTTGTGCAGCGGGATCAAACCTCCGTCGTCTCGCGCGTGTACGTTCGCCCCCGCCTGCAGGAGATGCTCCACAACGTCTTTCCTTCCAAAACCTGAGAGACAAAAATATCGGTTAATCAAGCTCTTATCTCTACAAGGTAACATGCATATCAGTCATGCTGACCAAGAAAAGCCTGTTTCAACAGGAAAAAACAACAACTTTATTTTGGTTTGGCATGTTAAAACTGAGAATACTACAGGATAGAAATAAGCCGGTTTCTTGCAATAGACCATAATGAAAATTAATATGTGTGTGCACGGATTATTCTATCATTTTAAGTAAACACATGCAATGTAAGCACCTTAAAGCGGAAGATTCCATTAATAATATGCCTGTGCTCACAAGATATTCATTTGTGCACATATAGAGAAAACACATTTTTGAAATAACACTATTTAAGTCCTGGTGTAACTGAATCGCCCCATGAAATGGCTTAACAAGAGCAGTTTTCTTGTCTGTGTGGACATTTTTCCTACTGCAACAGGAAGTTGGGGCGGGACATATCAAATGGCTCTTCTGTTTGTATTTAAATAGCCTCTAAACAAGCACACAAGAAATAAAATCCACAAAACCCTTATTGTGATTTCATGGGGTCTTAAACTGAATCACATGGGGGTGATTCAGTTTGGATATCCAGCCATTTGTGATTACTGGACAAGGGTTATTAAAAATCATTCTGCAGAGTTTCAAGCTAAGCATAAAATAAAATAAAATAAAAGATATAGAAATTTTCATAAATTTTAAAATTGTATTAATTTGATAAACATTGTTTTGAAATTCACTTAAATTTCCAGGTTTATATTTCCAACACTGAATAATGGTATAATAACGTGCCAATTAGATGCATAGGGCTATAATATATATTTTCCCATAAAAAAAAAATACAACAATAATAACGTTTCTTCGGCAACAAATACTATTTATGTTAAAGGGGATTTGTCAGCTCTGGAATTTTTAAAGTATCATGCGAGGGTCCGGTTTCACTTTGTCATATTTGTGTGAATCAAAGTGAACATTTATTTTGGACATCGGAGTACATATTGTAACTTTATTACGATATTTATTACTTTTAACGATTATTTGCCGGTGTATCACGTTTTCTTCAGTCTGTATGTTGAACTTTATTCACTTTCGGGCAGCACATCACACGAAAACAAACACGAGCAGACAGATAGCCTCGCTCCCAGAATGGTTAACTTTCTACTAGATGTTACATAACTGCCCTGTTGGCCAACTTGGCCCAACTTTCCCGTACCCCCCTTGTCCCCGTTTCCTTTACTGTTTATTTAGCTACCTAAACCTTCTACCTGGCTGCTTTCCAGGTCGGGATTGATCGCAAACATTTATGTATTTGTATTTACCTGCAGCGAAGTGAAGTGGGGTGGACTTGCGCCCAGCCATGTCCTTAGCGTTTACATTGACCGAATCAACCAGTTTCTTCACCCGGGACACGTCCCCATTCCTGCAGGCCTCAAACAGCTCCCTGAAAGCCCCACTCGTCCCGCAGCCGCTGCCTCCAGGACTGGCACTACCGGAGTCGGGAGTGGAGCCCGCACTACTGCCCCCGCCGGTGGTAGACGAGCTAGTGCTGCTCGAGCTCGAGCTGCTGCTGCTGGTGCTGAGGAGCGGAGCGGGAATATCAGCAGTGATCTCCGGTTCCCTGATGCTCTCCGGCTCCCCACCAACTGCAAGGCAGCTGGTGTCGGTGGGTGATTCCAGAGGCGTGAGGGGACTGGAGTCGGGTCTTGGTGGGGAGGATAAGTTTTGTTGTTGTTGTTGCTGCTGGGTAGTGCGACGAGACGTCGCCATTTTCGCTCACAGATCCCCCTCTGGCAGCGAAAACAGTTGGGGAGAACTTCCGGGAAGTGCCAGAATAAAACTTCCGCTTTCAAATTATAAAAAGGATAAATTAATATTTTGAGCTCTGTGACTTATTACCATGGTAACCACAAAAAAATTAAACAAATAAAGATTCAGACAGAAATATATTCTGCAGTATAAAATTAAAAGAAATGATAAAGCTCTGCAAAGTGGAATGAAAATAGACTGTTAGGCTATGTAAGGAAATCTACCTAAATGATAAAGACAAACAATATAAAGAGTTCCCCTAAAACGAAAATGTTCTCACCCTAATGTCATTCCAAACCCGTAAGACTTTCGTTCATCTTCGGAACACAAATGAAGATCGTTTGATGATCTGAGAGCTTTCTGTCCCTCAGTTGACAGCTACGCAACTACCACTTTGACAGTTCAAAAAGTTCATAAATAGATCATAAAAATAATTCATGTGAACAGAGCGGTTTAGTCCAAATTGAGATTTGATCGCTTTATATGATGACCAGATTTAATTTAGGCTTTTATTCACATATAAACAATTATCAGCGAACATAAACAGAAGCTCGTTCCGAACCTGCTTGAAGCGTGAGAATAAACCTCTTGCTGAAGCTCAAACCTGCTGCGTAACAAAGAATGAGCCTCATTGGTTCTCGTACGTCAAGCAAACATGCTTGAGCTTCCATTTACCACAACTGATGTGTGAGTTGATGAATGTTTATATGTGAATAAAAGCCTAAATTATATCTGTTCATCATAAGCGATCATGTCTCTTCAGAAAATTTGGACTAAACTGCTCAATTCATATGGATTAGTTTTACGATCTCTTTATGAACTTTTTGAAGCGTCAAAGTGGTAGTTGTGTAGCTACCTGTCAATGGAGGGACAGAAATCGCTCTGATTTCATTAAAAAGATATTAATTTGTGTTCTGAAGATGAACGAAAGTGGGTTTGGAATGATTAATTTGGAATATTAATGACAGATTTTATTTTTTTTCAGTGAACTATCCCTATAAGCTGGTTTCCCAGTGCCTAACCAATTAAAAAGTGCCTAAACCCCTCTAAAGCTAGTTGTCTAATGAGACAGAGCAGCTAAAACCAGCAAATTAAATTGTAAATTGATTTTCGATTTATGTTTAAAATAAGATATGTGGCTAACATTGTCTTAACAAAGTGGATGTTGAAGGACTACAATAGTTGTATGATTCGTCAAGCACATAACCTGTTTCTCTTTTAACAGATCAACATACTTCTGTTTACAATATCAAGTCCAAAACCATGGCTCAAAGTCTGTCTTGGATGTATTAGCATCTGTTTATAAAAATCCTTGTTATTCATTTCTTTGACCCTTATTGGGCAACTCAAACATCACTGATCCAATATTGACAAAACAAAACAGCATATTACCCTTCTGTAACTGTCTGTTTTAACTGTTTGTATAGGCTAGTGAAAGTGGTTACCTCACTGTTGCACCCTGGGATGACGAGAGTTCTTTTTCTCAGCTGTTTGGAAATATTTGGTCGCCCAAGCTGAAACACTAGCCCGGGATGAACATTTGAAGTTCCTGTGCTTAAGTATAAGTAGGCCTATCTAAGGTGCTTGTTTGATGCCTGTTACATAATGACAATGTTTGCGTGAAATTCATGGCGCTCTTATCACACACACAGTCCAACATTACTGTTTACAAAGCTATTTGATTTTCTCCTCATGTTCAAGAGAGTCTAAAATATTGTCAAAATATCTATATGCACAGACTGGTCCAAAAGACCAAATTGAAAATATAAGATTGTAAATCTAATTTAAACATGGAAAGTTTAGGGTTTTGAAAAATAATAAAGAAACATACAACACACATTCACACTATATGTAGAACATACTTTTTAAATAGTTGTGGAGTAATTAAAAATTCGATATTTCGGACACCAGATTCTAAATTTTATGCTTTTGTTTTTTTTAAATTAAGATGTTCCTTAATTTGTTATGCTGATAACATGAAAACTGCATTAAATTGTTTTAAAAATATTATTTTAAATATAAAACGCTGTTACAGGAATGCATTCTGTGCACTGGAAGTTCTACAGCTGCTCCATTTCTGTCCACCTGGTGGGCTTTGTCACCCTGTTCTGTCAGTCACAGGGCTTCATAAAATACCTCCTGTGGCCACTTTACAAATTCAGAGGTGCCGTTTTTCATAGGACATTTGCACTGGACACTTAAATGACAGCTGATATTAAATGACAAGCTGTCATTTAAGTGTTCAGTACACATGTTTAAAAATAAATTTCCAGTTAAGCACAATACTTCCAGCTGTTGGAATTCAAATCATTGTCAAGATGTTAAAACAATTTCTGTGTTTTTGTCTGAAAGAAATATTTGGGTGCATAATCACAAATCAATACCATGCAGAAATATATTTTCTTTCAGACATTTTGTTTTGTTTATATACTGAAGGATCAAAGATATTCCACAAAAAGCAGCATGACTCCCATTTAAACTCTTTTTGTCACCTTTAGATGTCCTATTGATTCAGAATGAACAAGCCTGAACAGCTGTTCTCCTGTTAACCTTCTCTACAGTCTGTTTTAGCTCACTATTTCACAACCCACGTGGCTAAACCCATGTTCGCCTTTTCTGCTGATTGTGCAGAAAATGTTACAAATGTTGGGTTTCTTTGATCTGGAATCTGGATTTATCTATGGATTTTCTGCACTATCTGTACATCAGTTGTGGCAACAAGATAAGGTACAGTGTCCCAATGTCTCCGTTCTGAAACTACGGATAATTCTGACAGGATGCACAGTTCTTTGAGAGACAAATAATATAGTCTTAATTAAGTCCACTAATTAGCCTGACATGTAGAAAGATAAAAAGATACAAAACCATTTTACTAAGTTCCTTAATAAATAACTTCTCCTTTTCCATTCTGTGACAAAAACAGTGAATAAAGTTCCTCTAACAAACGGTGCATCTGAAATGGCATACTGTCTGAGTAAGTACAACATTTGAATTTGAACTTTCTTCAAAACCGTTAAAAAGTACTTTTATAGATAGTATGAATATGAGTTGTATGAATGAAATTCGGACATACTACATCCGCCATATTGTTAATGTCCCGTGATCATCTTTTCGCCTGTTTTTCGAATGCTATGTATTCGGACATACTACTTTGTTGGCGTATTGTTTTCGCACTAAGTATTTGATTTCGGGCGCAGTGATTGTAATTATATGATATCGATGTGCATTAAAATAACAAATAGCAAAGCGAGAGACTGATAACTGAGCTGACAAAACCTTGGGTGTGGAAAAGAAATCAGTTCTTCTGAGCAACTGTCCCTGAGACAACAGCTTCCCTTTGCTTTAGGATTCTCCCCAGCCTCAATGGCAACATATTTTAAACAGCTCTTCAATAATCTCCAGAATACAATGAACAGGAAAAAAAAAAGATGTACACTGGTCATAGAAGGCTAAAGTATGCTGAAGTTAGTGGGTTCATGTTCATGGTAGGAAAAGTGGTGCATATTTTTGTAACAGTGGGGCCTCCAGACATGGCCTACTGACCCCCAGTCCTTTCAGTCACGTGACATGACATTGATCAGCATGGGGTGCGTGCATGCCCCTGTAGCCTGTTGTGATTGGTCCAAACAGGTAGTTCACGTGAACACGGCCTGATCGTCGGCAGAAATGTAAGTAATTTTGGTGCCGGGTTCAGAAGCTCATTCATGCCGCACACACATCAGTACGAGCATATTACTCTCGTGAACAAGACGCAGACACTGGGCTTGAGGAGGAAGTTCGACCCAATTCAAATGTCGTAACACAGGTATATGCATTAACTTATGGTCACAGTTTTTATTCCCTTGTGTACTTTTAAAGCGTACGCGAGGAATTACAAATGCATGCATTTGATTCGTGTTGCAGCATGTAACGTTAGGGCTTTTTTATTTTTATCTAAGGGAGATATGAAACTTATTGAACACGGTCGTGCTCGCTACAAACCAGGAAGAGCATGCACGCAAAACTAGAGGACGCAAGGCTTAACACTTAAAAAAAATATGAAAAAGGAAAACAATTTTGCATTACAAAAAACGAATAAACTTTTAAGACAGGCGGTGTAGCAGCAGTAAGATGTTGGACCCGGACGAAAGTTGCAACTGCAAATGAGCTCCAACAGGTGTGAATCCCACTGTTTGTTTCAAAATGTACTTGTCGTTGCCTGTTGTTTCAATGCACCATTTGTTTTAAACTAAAGATAAGTTTATCTCGCGCTTTGCCAAGACAGCCCGGAACAATGTTTCATTGTTCCTGACCGTATATGGATACAAGCTAGTAGCCTTGTTGAGACCTGGGCGTTTTGTAACACTCTTTAATTCAATTTGTCGCAAACTTTGAAATTGTATTCCCAGATTTGCCTGCTACAAATTTGTTTTTGTTTTATTTAGGCCTATCTTATTTTTTTCTTCTTATTACCTGGTGTAAATTACTGTAAACTTTGAGTGCCACTGTTGCAATCTACCCTCTACTGGATTGTAGCAAATGGTCAATTATTATTATTTTATTTTTTTAACGAAATTGTTTTTCCGTTGTAATTATTATTTTTAGACAATTCATGTCCCTTTGTAATCTAATATGGTGACGTTTTTACTTCCGCGAGGGCGGGAAGAAATCTGTAACAAATGATCCAATCAATTTACGATGGACGTAATCAAGTCCAGCCCACACATATTTTGGTCATATTATATTACATAGGCCTATTAGATACTAATGTAGTAAATCTAGACATCGCAGACTTTTTTAGATTTTAAATGATTACGGTAGGCCTTAAGGCCTAATCATACTAGTAGTTTTAGTAGTTTAAATACAATTAATTACAATTGTAAACATATAGGGGCGGGGGAGACCGCAATTTAAGTCAGAAACAAATATAAAACTGTACAAAACAGATCAACATACAGTGTGTATGGATTAGTTATTCTCAGTTGTGGCAAATACTGTATATAGTATAGAGCCATGGCATTAGTAGATTTTAATGTAGATGAAAACCTTGTGAATGTTAAATATCAATTGTATTTTGTCCTGTTAATACTCTTTTAAACATCTATACTGACACCACAGGAGGGTGGTCATGTTTAATAGTTAATTTCTAATCTGAATACTCCCTGGTCTGAAAATGCTTTTTCTAAACAATGACCTTTAGATAATATCTCCTCAGAAAGTTAGGCATTTTGTTGTGAACATCAAGATTTCTGTCTTTTAATCATTTTGAATTAAATATATTATAAATGATGAACTCTAGAGGGTGCTCAATATCCTCTTGCAGTCCAAGTCCATTCCCCCTCTCTGGCCTCTAGATAAGATAAACTTGTTTGACCTATTTACTGCAATCTTTTGCATAATGCTTAGTTATTTCATTCTGAGTCTATATTAAGCTGTGGGTGCTGTGCATAATGTTTTAATTATATCATACTGAGTTTATATCAAGGACTTCATGCTGTGCTACATTAAAGTAAAAGAGTGAAATTAAAAAAATTTCATCCGCTTTCATACCAACCTTCACAGACCTGGATAGACCTTTCTCACTCTCTTAATGTGGTTATTAATACACTTTTCTGTGTTTTCAGTGCACGTGGCTGCCCTCCCAACAAATCCACCATGCCAATCGAGCTGGCCATGCCGATTTATCTGCCAAATGAAGAGTACTTGAACCCAAGGGCATCAAAATACAGCAGGCCCTTGCAGCCATGTCTACACCAGTGTCGAAGTAACAAATTAAGTTTTAACTCTTCTAGGGAGCAATCAGATTTGAATGGGATCAGCTCACCCTTGGCAAAACCTAGCAGGGCCAAAAAACAAGTATCCTTTGCTGATCACAAGGGCCTCGCCCTGACGGTGGTGAAGATCTTTTCTGAATTTGATGACCCCATTGACATCCCAACCAATATCGAGCAGTTCTTTAGCCCTTCTCTGACTTTATCAGAAAGGAAGGACAAGTTAACTCTCGACTTTGACCAGCCGTCTGCAGATTACTTGAAGTTTCGCCAACGTATAGAGAATGATCATGTTTGCCTCGAACACTGCATGCTTAAGGAAAAATCTATAGCGGGAACGGTTAAAGTTAAAAACCTTTCCTTCGAGAAGTCTGTTCAGCTTCGCATTACCTTTGACACTTGGAAGAGCCACACAGACATAAAATGCCAGTACATAAAGGACACTTACACCGGCTCAAACCGCGACACCTTTTCGTTCGAAGCTAGTTTGCCTGATCAGATGCCGCCACATGAACATGTTGAGTTTGCCATTTGCTATGAGTTCAATGGCGTCACTCTCTGGGATAACAACCAAGGACAGAATTACAGAATCATTCATTCAGCACTGAAGAAGAGTTCAAATGACTCAAGCGATGGCCATCAGGGATATGGCGTGAATGATTGGGACGGTCATTTTGACCGTTTTGGCAGCCCCAGATGCTCTCGGGGAATCTTTCCCAATTGGCCAAGCTATGCTGGATATGAAGACATTGGTCCGTATTACTAAGAATCCACTTTTGGGGCAGTTTATCCTGTACACACATCCATCAGACATTGTGATAAATGCCTCTTAAAGTGCTACTTTAAAAAACACAGCAACTTGTTGTTCTTTGGCCTCTTGTTCAAGTACTTGTCAGATTGTAAAGCTCTAAGGACACTTGAAATATTTATGATTAAAAATAATAGAGTATGTGATCCAAAAATGCAAGTAAATTTTTAAAACGTATATTGTTCATGGTGCAATGTGAATGTACGAGGGTAAGTTTCTGTTTATTTTCCAATTCTTTGTCAGTTGCATTGATGCTAGTTTCTGTGCAGGGTTGTGTGAATGTTCTTGTGGTTGATTTTGTTTTTGTATGGATTTGCATGGACCTTTATAAAATAATAGTGTAAATTAATTGAAGTGTAAGTGAATCTGCAGGCCAGGATATTTGCTAAACTGTAAATCATGACCATAAAGTTCTGTTCACAAGTAATTATTTCTTTGAGACAAATTGTTAGCATTCTCTTTTTTTCTTGAGCTAAGAGCAAAGACAGAATGACTCAAAAAGAAAGTGTTTTTCCCAGAAATGTGAAATCCGAGATGGACTAGATGCATGTATGCAAATTTGTCGTTTTTTGTTCTTTCCTGAACAGATAATTTTTTTTAATGTAAAACTAAACATGTTTGTATTTCTGTATTTTAATTGACTGACTTATTCTCACTGTAATTGACTGCACAACATGATTATGATATTAGTGATGGAAGTTCATGTGTATTATCATTTTTTTTCTCTCTCTCTAATGTATGCACTTTATTATGTTGCAGTGTTTAATTTCTTGTCACCCATTTTTAAATTGCATTGTTTGAAAGTGAATATAAAGTTTGTCAGAACCACTTTAATGATTTTGTAAAGTTCTCTTGATGGTATTAGGTATGTTCATAATGTGCATTTTAATGCAATGTTTTAAATGTTCATAGTCACTGAAAACTTCAAATAAAATATTGGCATATGAAAGCAAACAACTTATTTGACTTGTTCTACCTGTAGAAGTAGGATGCCATCAGTTGTGATACGATGTTTATCTTGAACTGTCATGCCAGCACCTGTTGGTAAATGTATGCATTTTGCATGTTTGAATGCCTGAAGTAATGCACTGTTTTAATTATTTTAAATATGACATGTATAATGTACTAGCATTATCAAGCAAATTTAGGTAAGTCTGTGTATTAACTTCTGATAGGATAATGTTACACAAATTACTTGTTTTTATTTAGGAAATTATTTGAGGGTGGTTTATTTTTATTAATTTATTGAATAACTAGTAGGAGTACATAAACAAAATAACCATGAATAAACCGTTTTTACAAAAATGTAGTTTGAGAGGGGCTTTTATTTTACAATTGTTCGACATTTCAATGACGGCTTCCTGTGCGCGCTGTGATCATGTCAGTGGCTTGGCTCTCGCCTGCCTCACATTTTAGACACTAGGCAAGCAGAGAGAAGTTTAATACTTCGCCTACAGTCGCTAATTAAAATGTTTACAATGTAAACGAGACATTGAGACAAGCATTTGGGATTGTAAAATTTGAAAAGCAGCGGATTAGGTTAAAAGAGACATCGAGCGTGAACGCGCGAAACCAGATGTGTGTTTCTGAAATGAACTAATGTTAACGTTTGACTCAACTGATGGAGTCGCCGAAAGAAACCAGTCAACCTGCAAATAAGAGTTCAACGACTGAGGGAGATCAGGAGGAGCAATGCTGCCCTAATGTGAGTATTTAAACTCTGACAGTCTCGGTTTAACGTTAGTAAAATTAATGACAGTAATATGTTTCTCCCACCTAGATTATTAATGTGAAACACTGAAGAGAGTATGCTTATTTTAGGTGTTCTTTTTTTAAACTCATATTTAGTAGAAATATGCAATTCATTTATTGCTATGTTGCATTCCTTTGACTTACATTTAGGCTTCCTGTGAAAAAAATGGGGATCAGGATCCCCCATCCCCAAAACAGGGAGATTTCAGTGATCCAGTATATAAAGAGATCGCAATGGCAAACGGCGCCATCAACCGAATGAACAGAGATGAGATGCGTGCGAAATGTGTCGAGCTGAAGCTTGACTCACGGTATTGAGAACTTTTAGTTTTTTTTTTATGGTTATTTAACCTGCCGTTTACTTCAAATTCACTGGTACTATTAATTTCTTTATGGTCTTTTCAGTGGTGTTAAGGATGTCCTGAGGAAGCGCCTCAAAAGTTACTACAAAAGGCAAAAACTGATGCATTCAACTGCTGCAGATGGAAACGGCCATGCATACTTTGACTACATCTGTGTGGTGGATTTTGAAGCAACATGTGAAGAGAATAACCCACCTGACTACCTCCATGAAATCATCGAGTTCCCCATTGTTTTGATCCACACGCGCACATTGGAGATTGTGAGTTGGTGAGGGAACAGTCTGGCATACGTGTGCTTCATTCTTGCCAGGCAAACATGATACCATACAATGAGTTTAGTGAATTGTTGTAGAATTGATTTACTAGTTAATGTTTGTAATCCCATTACTGTCATTGCAGGTAGACTCATTTCAGGAGTATGTGAAGCCAGTGGTGAACCCCAAGCTCTCCGAGTTTTGTGTGAAACTTACCGGAATATCACAGGCAAGATTAAGCAAGGATGCATTATATTTATCAAAAGTTACAGCTAAGATATTTATAAAAGATTTCTATTTCAACTGTCCAATTGTTTTCAACATTGATAATAATAAGAAAGGTTACTTGTACCAAATCAGCATATTAGAATGATTTTTGAAGGATCATGTGATACTAAAGACTGGAGTAATGATGCTGAAAAGGATTAAATTATATTTTAAAATGTATTAAAATAGAAATGGTATTTTAAAGCCACATGCCATGCCATCTATATGGTTCTGTCTTTAGTCTAATATAATGTTAAGCAATTGCTCAAATTTATATTTGATTTTCAACATTTTTTCCCTAGAAAATGGTGGATGAGGCGAAAACATTCGATCAAGTTCTAAAGCGAGCAGTTTCTTGGTTACAGGAAAAAGAACTTGGAACAAAATACAAATATACATTTTTGACAGATGGGTAAGGATGAAACTGAATGTTATTAAAGTCATGCTTAAAATGTCTATGTGCAGTGCAGGGGCTGTTCTAGGATTTCGCCCTCAGTGAGAATGTGTAGCAAAAGACCATTTCCTAAGTGGTGCCTCTTTGTAAACCACTATATTACCATTTTAGTCAGTCAACGGTAGCCTACCAGCACTTAAATTGGTACCAAGTCAATACAAAAATGTTATGAGAAATATAATGATACCAGTCTTTCTGCAGTCCAGTTCAAATCTGTACTACTACTAGTCTAGGCTACTGTTCGACTAACAGAAAATTGCCATCATATCATTATTATAATTAGGTATAACTGTTAACTAGCTAAAACATTAAGATTTTTTCTACTGGCCTGGTCAGACCAGTTGATCAGATACTTACTTGCCCAAACATTCGCTGGCCCTGCCTAAAAAATAAATAGTTATTGCTTTCATTGTTTTTGACCTAACCTTACAATACCAAGTTAAATATCAGTGAAATTTTACAATTCTTGATTCCAATTTACGAGCACAGCAAAAACGAATAGCCTTTTAGCCTAACCAATAAAAAGTTCAAACATTAAAGACAAGTAAACGGTCAATAATAAAATAAGAAAAAAAAAAAAAAAATACTAATGACAAGCAATAGCACAAATAAATACAAGAGAACAGATACAAATGAAGTAAACAGCACTTTACAGTGCTTGTGAAAACTATTACTGTATGAAGTAAATATACACAAATACCGGTTAAAGCCACAGAAGTTACTGTATTTAGTTAAGAGCAGCAATTATTTTGTTGTTTAACATTATCAACATAGGAAACTACGAAAGGTTAAGTGATTATGAAGTCATAATGTAAGGATCTGTTATATTGACACACATCCAATATTTTCTTAATTGTTTACCTTCACTAAGACATAACCAACTGTGTTTACGTGGGGGTACTTGTCAAGATGGGAATTTTGACAATTTTGTGTATTTGCTCAAGAAGTGCTGTCTGAGAGGCGGCTTATTGTATGCAAGCTTCAGGTGTGAAATGTCTATCACATTGAGTTCTCTTTCGTGGCGTCTTGCGCTTGAATGGCTTAAAATCACTTGAATGTTGAAACTGAGAAGACTTAAAAAACACGTGAAAAAGATCAACTTTCTTGAGTAAGCAGCACTGGCCCGATTGTTCAGATAGGTGACTTTCGGGAGGCTGAGAAGACAGACAGGTGGTCTGAAGCCCCCCTAAAAAGGTTCTAGAACTGCCCCTGTTGCAGAGCAAAATATATCGTACAGCTCACTGTCTTTTCTGTGTAGGTCATGGGACATGGGAAAATTTCTCCGTACCCAATGCAAACTGAGTCAAATCAGATTCCCACAGTTTGCTAGAAAATGGATCAATATCAGAAAGTCTTATGGAAACTTTTATAAGGTTTGTTTTCATGTTCATTTTCCTCATGATTCCTTACACAGCCATAGAAGGATATCTAAATTGTAAATAAGTTGGCTTTGGAGAATTACATTTGAAGGTTTTCATGCATCTCATCCTGTCTCTCTCAGGTTGCTCGTACTCAGACGAAACTAATCTGCATGCTGGAGAATCTTGGTATGCAGTATGACGGACGTCCTCACTCTGGTCTAGATGACTCCCGCAACATTGCCAGAATTGCCATCCACATGCTGAAGGATGGCTGTCAGCTGCGGGTGAACGAGTGCATGCATTCAGGAGAACTACGGAGCGTGCCCATCTCTGCCCCTATTGAAGGAGCCCTAGCACCTCAAATGCCCAAGAAAAGAGACTAAAAAGACTCTTTCCCAAAACTAACATTGCTTAATGTGGACAAAATATGAAAACCTGTCATTACGTAATCGGGACAAACTAATCTAGGTTTACTTAAATTGTTCCAGTAATGTGTGTGATTTCTTTGCTGCAAAAGCTTACATCATAGCAGATCAGTGGGGTGAGGCTGTGCTTCACCTTTACAGCTAATTGGGTTTATGTACTGTATTTTGAAACTTGCTTGAGCAACTGAAACAGAAGCTGAGGGCAAAAAGCTTGAAAAAGTCTGATGGGTGATCAATAATTGTGCATTGCTTTTATTAATCTTTGTCGCACATCCGTTGAAAAACTGAAAAGCTCAATTTGTATTCTATTGCCAATAAACTTTTTTTATGACGACACTGTACAATATTATTATGATAAGAGATCATACAATATTCTGTTTTATCCTGTTTTAATTAGTGCATGAATTTGTATGTAATTTCTCTCACTTTGATGGGAGATAAACGTTAATATTTCTGATAATTTGATTAGATACACATTGTAATTTATCAAAATGAATGCATCTGCGCACCATGTCCAGTAGATGGCGTCAAACAACATGTCTCTGTAATCGTAAACAACACAGCCCACCATCATTAATGTCAACAAGGTCCAGTCCGGCTTATTTGCATGATTATGGTTTGAGTTTCTCCTAGTCTATTATAGTGTTTTGATTTTCTTCCCAGTGTGTTTGTACAGAAATTAAAGTTCCATTCATATCTAGCGAACAGGATCCAGATACATCTCTTAATATGATATGTTTTAGAAGTAAGCTATTATTTACACGGTCTTATGAACATCATTGGATTTTCTGATAGTTAAACCGAAACGAAATGACCTTCTTTACTGCTACTCCTTGTTATCAAAACCGCTGTTAAAACGCGACGCGTCCTTCGTCACCACCAGACCAATCAAAACCTTTGTTTACGCGAGCATCGCGTCGCGTCGCAGGCGGCGTAGAGAAGGTGGGGCTCTGACGCAGTGCTGGTCCTGTGAGCATTCACTGCTGCCTGCATGCGCAGAGAATAGGCGGAGACACAAGGAAAGACCACAGCAACCACCACTGCCCTTCTTTCATCCTAACTCACTGGATATGTCTTAGGTTTTTTCTCATGTGGTATCAAAGGACGCGCTGGCGGAAGCGCCAGCCACATGATCTAGGCTGAATATTTGTGACATTTAATGCGCGCGTGTTGGTTTTACCCTGTGATCGAGGATGCGTGAAAGAACGCAGCCCAGCCCTGTTTTCTTGAATGCGATTGAACGGAACCACACAATTTTGGATGAAGATGAAATCGGCACGGTCTAAATGTTGGTTTCATCTGGATTGTTGTGCGGACAACCCGAATCGATGAAGCAAGTGAAAGCGGCACCATGCTGCCTAGGTGATTGATCACAGTGCCCAATGAAAA